>NC_072493.1:412500-492500 GCF_027574615.1 Eptesicus fuscus
GGCTGGGAGAGGAAATTGGGGGGCGGGGAGCTTCCAGGGGCTGAGAGGCGATGTGAGATCGGGATTTGGGGCCCAGAGCGGGGTGGGGGGCTGAGCCCGGTACCGAAGGCGACGTGAGGGTCGCGGAGGCGCGCGGGGGGGGGGGGGGGGGGGGGCGGGAGGCCGGCGGCGAGTGCCCTGCGGCTCAGAGGAATACGGCGGGGGCGGGGCCGGGCGCCGGGAGGGGCGGGGCCGGGCGCCGGGAGGGGCGGGGCCTGGCGGGGCGGGGCCGGGCGCCGGGAGGGGCGGGGCCTGGCGGGGCGGGGCCGGGCGCCGGGAGGGGCGGGGCCGGGCGCCGGGAGGGGCGGGGCCGGGCGCCGGGAGGGGCGGGGCCGGGAGGGGCGGGGCGGGGCGGGGCCGGGAGGGGCGGGGCCGGGCGCAGGGGGAGCGCACCCCGGTCCCCGCCGGAGTCCAGCCGGGCGGCCGCGCCTCCTTGCTGTCTCCGCCCGGAGCCCGGCGCCGCCGACGCCCCCGGCCCGGGCCGCGGCTCCCAGGTAACTAGGGGCGCGAGGCGGGGAGGGGGGTCCTAGGCCAAGCCCCGACTCCAACCTGAGAACTCTCCAAGCCCAGGCGCCCTTCCTACTGGGAGGCAGGGGGCGGGGAGCTCTGGGACCTGCTCCCCCAAAGTCAGCCCAGGCCCTAGAAACTTCCCTGAGATCCCCTTCTGCAGAGGGCCCGGGTTCGGCCTGACCTCACCCCTACCCCACAGACACCCATCCGAGTCGCCCAGAACCCTCTGCTCCCTGCCCCCAGGTCTGCCGTCCCCCAGGGGCATAACCCAGCCCAGGCAGCCCCCACTCTCTGCACCCCACTTTCCTGCTCTCTCAGCTCCCCCAAATCCCAAGAGACTTTTCTCCACCCCACTTGCCCCCACTGCCCACCCCCCCACCTGCCCCCACCCCCACCTGTCCCCACTGCCCACCCTACAACTTAAACTCATGGCCAGCTGCCTGCTGTCCTTGACCTTTCTCCCCTGGCCCTGAGGGTTCCTGTCCACCTTCTCCCCCAGGACCCCCAAGGCCTGCTTGCAGTCCAGTGCTTTCTGTCACTGCAAAGGGACAGGAGTGGAGTCGGGGCACCTGGGCGATGTGAGCCTGCCTGTGCCAGGCCGCAGTTGCCGGGACGCTGGAATGGAGGGTTTGGGGTGGAGGGTCTGACAGTCAACGGCTGTGAGGGGCCTGGCGGGACCACAGCAGCCAGTGGGGGCTGGGCTTGGTGGCACAGGCGCTCTGCTTGCTCCTTTCAGAGGGAGATGGCTCCTGTGCAGCCATTCCTGTCCCCCCACCAGGGGTGGGCCCCAGAGCTGAGCCCCCTCCTGGCCAGCCGCTTGCCTCTCGGTGCCTGGCAGCTGGCTACGTCCAGCCCTTCCCTCCCTGCAGGACAGCAGGGCTGGGCGTGACCTCACCCACCACCCTGCCCGAGGGGTGGGGAGAGGCTCCCGGCCCGGCCTGGCCACAGTGTGGGCAGCGGTTCCTCCCCAGGCAGCGCTGAGCCAGCTGTGGGTCTGGTGCCCTGCTGCTCCCCAGGAACAAGTTTGCTGGCCATGACCATGGGCACCGGGGAAGCCCCGGGACCCTGGGAGGTGGGCCCGCCACGGTCACACCCCCTGCAAGTTACACCTGAGCTGGATGGCCAGGGGTGGCGGGCGAAAGGATGAGGAGGACAAGTCCTGGAGAGAAGCATGCTTTCGGTCCCCAGATACCCAGCGCCCACTCCGCACGAGGCACCGTCCTAGCTAGGTGCTGGGGTGGAGCTGTTAGCTAGACAGAACAAGGCCGAGCATCGGGGAGCGGACATTCGAGGGCGTTCTAGGAGACTGAGCTGCCGAGGAGCCACTGAACTGTTGGAGGAACAAGAAAATCCTTTCATGACGGGCGGCGTGGACGGTGCCACGGGTGCTGTCAGAGGCTGGTCGGCGGGCTCCTTCGGCCAGGGCGGTCAGGGAAGGCCTCTGCAGAGGCGACCTCTGCGTGGAGGCCTGAATGAGGTGGCAGAATGAACTTGGGACCCTCTGAGGGAACAGTGTTGTAGGCAGGGAACAGCAGCAGTGGTCTGCGTGGGCAGGAGTTAGGCAGGTTGAGAAAGAAGCAAGGCCAGGGCCCTAGCCGGTGTGGCTCAGTGGATAGAGCATCGGCCTGCGGACTGAAGGGTCCCAGGTTCAGTTCCGGTCAGGGGCACATGCTGGGTTGCAGGCTTGATCCCCAGAGTGTGTGTGTGGGGGGGTGCGTGCAGGAGGCAGCAACCAATGATCCTCTCTCATCATTGTTTCTATCGCTCCCTTTTCCCCTCCCTTCCTCTCCGAAATCAATAAAAATAAAAAAGAAGAAGAAAGGCCAGGTGTACTGAGCAGAGGAGACCAGGCTGGGGTGGGCGGGGCTAGGGGAGAGCAGAGCCGAGGGCCCTGGCTGGTGGGGAGACGCACACTTTTCTATCTTCAGGGCCCAGGAAGCAGGACTGTGCACATGTCCCCCGGCCCATGGTTCCTCTGCCCAGATGGGTGTTTGATCTCTGCCACCCGCCTTGGATGAGGCCTGCAGTGTTTCACATGGTGGTTCCTGGTGGGAATTTGCAGGGGGTGGGGGGTGGGGGCGGGGGAGGTGGTAGGGGGACCCCTCCTGGATCTGATAGAAATCACACTCTCCCTGGTGCTGGTGAGAATCCTGCCCACGGGGTCTTTGTGGCGGGGTGGAGAGTGAGACACTGGGGCCAGGTGTCCAGGCAGGGATGTCCCCAAGCCCTGATAAGATCCATCTCTCCTGGGTGGGAGGCCCAGCCAGGCAGGCAGCACTCCTGCTCTGTCATTGGTTGCCAACCGCAGGAGTAGCGTTTGTTCTGGAGCCAAAGCCTCGGGCAGAATCCCGGTGCTCAGAGCCGGTGCTTAGGGAGGCTGCCCCATGGGGCAGGTGGGCAGGGGAGCCCCGGCCCTCCCTCTGCTGGCACCACAGAGACCCCCTGCCCCCTCCCCACAGGACACCTGCCCTTTCCTGGGGAGAGGGCCGGCTCAGCCCTGCCCTCTGTGAAGGAGCCGAGGTGGCCTGGCCCACGGCTGGTGCTGTCGCAGCTGGGACGGGAAATGGGGGCCTTGTTCCCCCTGCAGTGTTGAGGGGGCTGCTGGTCACCCTGCCTGGCTGCTCTGGGCGCTCAGAGGCTCAGTCACGACCTTCTTCCCTGCTGCAGGCTGGTGAGAGGCAGAGCCGTGGGGCTCGGAGACGGGGAAGTGGCCGGACGGCAGTTCCCGGCCTGCACAGCTCAGCCTGGGCCCTGCTCCAGCTTCACACAGTGCCTGCCCTCCGGGCGGCTGGCTCCAGGCCCCCCCGGCCCACCTCGTCCCATTGCCCGCCAAACTTTGGTCCGTCTGTTGGCTCTTCCCCCTCCCTCCCGGCCTCCCCAGTCCCCTCGGCTGTGCTTGCCCGTGCCCTTTGCCACCCAGGGTCCCCATGGCAGCTTGCTTTTCTGCTGGTGTGTTTCTGTGCGTCTGTTCTAGGGTCAGGTGGGGCCCAGGGACAGACGGCAGGGGTGCTCCTGAGAGCGTGGCGGCCAGTCACTGAGGGGATGCCGCCAGGAAGGAGAGGCCCGCTGGGCAGGTGGGCCATGGCTGGGTATGGTGGCTCCACAGCCTTTGGCTGGGCAGCGGCTCCCGAAAACAGCCCCGATTTCCGAGGCAGAAGCTCGGGTTCCAAAGTGGGCAAGTGGATTTATTTTCTCACTTAAAGCAGGTGGGTTTGCCCGGCCGGCTCGGCTCAGTGGGTAGAGCATCGGCCCGCAGACTGAAGGGTCCCGGGTTCAGTTCGGTCAAGGGCACGTACCTCAGTTGTAGGTGATCCCAGCCCCGGTCAGGAGTATGTGTGGGAGGCGATGTTTCTCTCTCTGTCTCCATTCCACTCTCTCTAAAACATCAGTGGGAAAATACCCTCCTGTGAGGATCAGCAACAACAAAAGTAGGTGATTTATCCTCGTGTTTTTGTGTGTTTTTTACTAACGGGGAAACTGAGGCGCAGAGGGGTTAAGTGGCTTGCCCCAGCTACCCATCCAGCTGGACTCAGGCTCCTGGCTGTGCCCCACCGCGGGCTGCCGCGAGGGAACCCCGGGCCTGGCGTTTCCTTGTCGGTGTGTTCTGGAAGGGGCCTTCCATGCTGTGGCCCCACAGCCGGGGGCCGCCTGCTGTCATCTTGGAGGGGAACTCTGTGGAGCTGGTCCTTGCTGGGGCGGCAAGGCAGCCCCAGGGGCAGGCAGCGGAGACCCGTCTCTGACTGACAGAGCCCGGGAGTGGCAGGGCTGATGGGGGCCAGTGCCAGGGAGGGCCCCCGACCAGACTTGGCAGGAGGAAAGCAGACCACTTGGGAGGGTCTTGGATCCGGGGCCGGGAGAGAGGGAGTGAACTGGCAGGGAGGCGCTGAGGGGGGCTGAAGAGGCTGCCGGCGTGTGGGTGAGAGGGTGAGATCGGGGAGCGTCACCCTCTTTGCCCGCCTGGTCTGCGTGTGCCCGGCGGGGCAGTCCCATCTGCTCCCTTGTTAGGGACTTAGCAGACAGGCTGCCCGGAGATTAATTAATGCCAAGCTGCCGGCAGATCCAGCAGCATGCCTGCCCCAGGCTCTGTCCTGGCAGCACAGATGCCCAGCTGACCCCAGAAACGCTGCCCTCCCCCCCGGCAGCCCTGGAAACATGGGGCCATGTTGCTGGCACAGCCCTGCCCCCGAGCCTGGCTGGCAGGAGGGCTTAGGTGGTGGCCAGCAGCCAGAGGTGGTCGCCGGACAGCCCACCCTGGGCCTGGCCCCATCACCCACCCCAAAACTTCTCATTTGTCCCTGGCTGTGCCCGGGCTTGCTGTGTGACCACAGCCATGCCGCTCAGCCTCTCTGAGCAACTTCATTTTCCCATCTGTAAGATGGGTGTTGAACTGGGTCATCCCTGAGTCTTCATTATCTTAATTATCTGATTCCGAGTGCCCGCCCCATATCGACTTCCCCTTGGCACCCTCACTGTCATCTGGCAGTGTCCTCTGCCCCAGGCACAAGCTAGTTCTCCTGCCGTGCTCAGGGCCTGGGGGCACTGCATGGCCTGGCCAGACCCTGAGCGTCCCAGCAGCGTGGCCAGGGCGAGGCATCTGCTCCACAGTGGCCACCTCCCGCAGGCCCAGCACATTCCTCAGGCTTATCTGGGGGCCCGCCCACTGGACTCTGCCCTCCCACCCCGGGGACTGCTGAAGCGTTCCAGGGGCTGGGGCCGCCCCGTGGGCTGGGAGAACCAGGTATAGGAGGGGCGGGGAGGCGGGATGGGAGGTGGGGTCTGCTGAGAACGGCAAGGCAGATTGTTCTCAACCTCAGGGAACGTGGGTCACTCAGACCCCAGACTCTGTGCCGTCTTCTGGGGGACCCCCACGCCCATCTCTGGAAAGGTGCCCGTGGGCCTCCTGCGCTTGAAGGGGGCAAGTTGCCCTCGGCGTCTGCCCCGAAGTTGTAACTGGAGGTTGGGCGGGACAGCAGCGCCGGGCCACCTCCTCCTCCGGCCCCGCCTCCGCGCGGACCCGGCACGTCCTCCCAGGAAGGGGTTAACTGCGAGCCCCAGCCTGGAGGGAGGGGACTGGGCTGGACCATTTTCCTCGCCGCCGCCTCCACCTCGGTTTTCCTGAATGGTTCTGTCGTCCAGGGTGGGGAGGGAAGGGAAGGAAGAAGGGCGGGTGAGGTGGGGGAGGGAGGGAGGGAGGAGTGTGGGAAGAGGAAGGAAAAAGAGCGAGCCAGCCAGGGAAGAGAAAGATGTCACGGCCTGATCTCCCTGTCATTTTTGTGTCCGGCAGGCGCTGGGCGAAGGAGCTGCTAGAACAATGCTGAGGCGGGCGAGGTGAGGAGCAGGGCTCTGCCTCCGAGAGGAAGCGCCGAAGGAGCGTCTCGAACAGGTGATCGGAGGAGCCGGACACCGAGGCCACCTGGGCATCCCTCCCCTCTCCCCGGCCAGGCCCTGCCCCCAGAGAAGGTGGGGAAACCATGGCGACCAATTTCAACGACATCGTCAAGCAAGGCTACGTGAAGATGAAGAGCAGGAAGCTCGGGGTGAGCCCCCCTCCTGGGGCCCTGCCGAGGGACGGGCGCAGGAGGGGGGCGGAGGACTTGCTCCGGAGCCTGGCGGGTTGGGGTACACGGCCCGGCATCGTGCATCTGCCTCCAGGCTTCTGCCCAGTGGGCTGCCTGGCGTGTGCCCGGGCCCTGCCCTGCCCGCTGCGGCCCCCGCCCCAGCAGGATGGCTGGCATCCCAGCGGCTGGGCCCGTGGTGGCAAGCCGATGGGCCGGGGTGCCGGCAGCTCCTGGCTATTGTTGAAGTTGTCGCCAGGGCAGCGGCAGGGGCCGTGTGCGCTGAGACCAGCTTCAGTCCCCTCGCCGCCGCCTCCCTGCCTCTCCCCTCCCCTCCCCTGGCCTCCCGGCCGCTGCTCCCACTGCTTTCTGTGTATGGGAATTTACCTACTTACCTTCAGTTGTCCTCTCACCGTTAAAGAAGTGTTTGAAAAGGAGAGGGGCTGGTGGTGGGGTGCGCGTTGGTGTGAGGGGTGCAGAGGCTGATGGTTCTGTGGTTCGTGAATGAGAACTTGGGCCCGTGGCTCCGAGTGGCTCGTCTGTGCTGGGTGTTTGGCCCCGGGCCGGGGCTTGCAGGGCTGGTGGAGGTGAAGCCTCGGGCACCTGCTGTGAAGACCCCCCGAGGGCTTGAGCAGGGACCAACTTAATGATCTTAGTGGGACTGTCCAGGAGTTGCCCCTCTTCCTCTGAACCGCCCCCCCCCCCCCCCACCTGGCAGCTGCCCTTCCCGTAGGATGGAAACCCTGGTGACAGTGGCCCAAGTTTAGTGTTTTACCTGGGCCTCTGGTCCCTCCCTTCTTCCTCGCCCGTGGCCTTGATGGGGTGGGGGTGGGTCAGACTGCTCCAGGCTTCCTGGCCCTGCCTGAGTGGGCGGGGCAGGAGCAGGGCTTCATACCAGCTCCCCTGCCTGGGGACCGGACTGAGCAGCGCCGGCCTTGGAGAGGGGATCCCCTCCTGCCTGAGGGCCCGTGGGGGTGTGTCTGACTGTCCAGCACCGGAGCTGGTGGGCGTTTGCAGCCTTATTGGAATTTGGGTTTGTGTCCCATCCTGGGCCCCCCGCCCCCCCCCCCCGGAGACGGGGTCTGGTGGCTCTCAGCCACCGCCTTTACCCTGAGAGAGGGCTGGCGCCCACGTGGAGCACAGAACAAGGGAGAGCCTGAGGCTGAGGTGGGCAGGCCGAGTGGGCAGGGGCCCAGTTTCTAGTGTGGCTCCCCCTCCCCGTGGGCCCAGACCTAGCAGGTCCGCAGGCACTAGCTGGGCTGGGGCGCCTTCAGGATAAAGCTCACTTGAGGGCAAGCGCGGGCTCAGGGTCAGGCCTGTTCTGGGAGTCTGCGAGCCTCCAAGGTGGGCACAGCGGGGAAGGGGGTTGGGAGCTGGGACATGGCTAGGCCCAATCTGGGGTCTCCCCCCTCAGCGATTTGAGCTTCCCTATGCAGACCTGAGATGAGGGACTGCAGTCACCCCTCAGGACAGCCATGATGGCCTCAGCTCCGAGGGGAGGGGGAGGGGCTGGACGAGATCAGGAGCCCCCTCCCTGCCAGGGCCTCCCTCCAGGCCCACGGTGCAGTCTTTCCGAAGGACTGATCACAGACCTGTGAGAGGTGGGGAAGGAGGGCTCCTGAGCACAGCGGCTCCCTGGGGCTGTGTGTGTGTGTGTGTGTGTGTCCCTGTAACCAGGCAACCAGGGTGCTCAGGCCCCCCAGGCCTTTTGCCCCTGACGCTGCAGGCTGCATGGAGCCCAACCTGGCAGGGCATATCTGGGTCATGCATGCATCCACCCGTCCATTCATTCAGGGCCCCGTCATATGGCCATTCAGAGCTGTTAACGAGGCTCCCAGGATGTGCGTGAGGATTCTGAGAATAACAGTGTTCGTCCACAGGAGGCCGGCTGTGGTTTAGGCAGACAGGCCCGGGGCTGAGCCGGGATCATGGGATGGGGGCTGCCTAGGGCCCCTGTACCCTGGGACTCGGCCGGACAAAGGCCTGCTGCCTGTGTGGCAGAACGGGGCTACTGTTTGCCAGTGAGAGGAGACCAGGGATTTCTGGGCGTGGGTCCGCAGGCTGCTGGAGTCCCACTGGAAGAGGAGGGACATTCCAGACAGCCTGGACCTCAGAGAGCCCGAGCCAGGAGGGAGGGGCCGTGGAAGGAAGAGGCACAGCCGGCGGGTGGCGAGGGCCACCCCTCGCGTTGTCTGAGCCAGTTTGCCCTGTAGCCCTCGAGACTGGTCCGCTCCCCCCTGGCTCCTGGGCACAGGGTCACTGGCGGTGTTTGGACAAGGAGGGAACGTTGATGGGGAAGGCCCTGTGCTCGGGGTCACCCCAGGTTCCTAGACCTTGAAGGCCTCTGGTTCCCAGCTGGGACAGGCAGCTGTGCCTGCCCCCTCCCCAGGTTAGAGAATGAGTGAGTGGAAGCCCCTGGAGTTGAGGGGGTGTTGCCGGCACCAAGAACGGGGCCGTGACGTGCAGCTGGCGGTGGAAACGGGCTGATCCCTGCACCGGGACGCCTGCCGTTGTGGCTGGTGCTGCCGGAGCCTGGGCAGAGCTGGTGCGCAGTGGGCTCCGAGTTCTGGCCCTGGGTCCAGACAGCCTGTTACAGACTGAACTACCGTTTACAGCTTACTTTACCTTCTGGTGCCTCAGTTTCCTTATTTACAACGTGGAGATAATAGAACCGACCTCAAGAGTGACCCCGAGTAACTGTCGAGTGCGAATACCAAAAAGCACCCATGAGAGGCGCTCCATAAACACACTGGCTTCTCTGTCACAGGACAAAACCTTCCGACTCCTCCTCGTCCCTCGGTATCCGGATTGGTTCAGGGCCCCCGCAGATACCGAATCCACGGACGCTCAAGTCCCTTACATAACATGGCCGAGGACATGCCTCCAGGCGGCCTCTGCACCGATTCCCAACCAGATACACAGGCTGTGTTTATTGGGGGGAAATCCCTGTGTAAGTGGACCCCGTGCTACAAACCTGTGTGGTTCAAGGGTCACTGCACTGCGAGCCCCGCTCACAGTGAATGGAGGGCACCGTGGACGAGCCTTTCCGAGCAGCCAAGAAATAACTGCCTTTCGGGGGGGGGGGACTCTCCCCCGGGGGCGGTCACGCTGGTGTAGCCGTCCCCAGGTTTTCTCCGGGGCTGGGGCCTCCCGGATGGCTGTGCGGCTCCGCCCCCGGCGGCAGGCAGGGGTCACTGCAGGGCATGCTGGGTGGGAACGGGAAGCCTGATCCCCTGGTCCTTGTCGTCTTGCCCCTCAGATCTACCGCAGGTGCTGGCTGGTGTTCCGCAAGTCCTCCAGCAAGGGGCCCCAGCGGCTGGAGAAGTACCCGGATGAGAAGTCCGTGTGCCTCCGAGGCTGCCCCAAGGTGAGGGCCTGGGCCCTAGCTCCCCTAACCTGTAAGCAGTGGGTCCAAGAGCACCCTCCTGGGGGTGGCAGAATGGTGGGGAGTGCGGAGGGGGGCTCCAATCTCGCTGTCCTTTGTGGGTGCCGCTCCAGGTGACCGAGATCAGTAACGTCAAGTGTGTCACGCGACTCCCCAAGGAGACCAAGAGGCAGGCGGTGGCCATCATATTCACTGACGACTCGGCCCGCACCTTCACCTGCGACTCAGGTGAGGACTTCAGCCTCCCCTGGGCCAGCCGTGCTTCAGTGGGCCAGTTGGAGAAGGCAGAGCAGGGCTAGCTCTGGCTGGAATGAGGGTTGGGGTGCCTTGGAGTGAGCGGGCCCCCAGGATGAGGGGTAGACAGGCCGAATTCACAGGCCTTGCCTCCCTGCCTCACAGGGTGGGATAACTCAGGCTGAGTAGATGGGGTAGGCTCCGGGGGACCCCGAGCCTGCAGCATGACGAGGCCCCATTTCTCTAGAGCTGGAGGCGGAGGAGTGGTACAAGACCCTGTCTGTGGAGTGTCTGGGGTCGCGGCTCAACGACATCAGTCTGGGAGAGCCGGACCTCCTGGCCCCAGGGGTGCAGTGTGAACAGACAGGTGAGGCCTGGCGGTGGGGAGGAGGGGACAGGAGGCCCCGCATGGGAAGCTCCGGCCCATGCACCCTCTCCCCTCCAGATCGCTTCAGCGTCTTCCTGTTACCCTGCCCCAACCTGGATGTGTACGGCGAGTGCAAGCTGCAGATCACCCACGAGAACATCTACCTCTGGGACACGCACAGCCCCCGCGTGAAGCTCGTCTCGTGGCCCCTCTGCTCCCTGCGCCGCTATGGCCGGGACGCCACACGCTTCACCTTCGAGGCCGGCCGGTAGGACCCTCTGGCCTCCCCGCCCCGTCTCCCCACGGCCATGACGGCGGCCACATCCACTCTGGGTCAGGCACTGTGCTGGGAGCTGGCGTTATTTCCTGGTGTAGCAACCCCAAAGGGAACGTAATATTCCCCTTTTACAGATGAACAAACTGAAGCTCACAGCCGGCAGGTCAAGTGACAGTTTACCAAAATCAAACTCTTTGGGCTTAGATCCAATGCTGGCACTGACACCAGCTCTGAGGTTGTGGACCCGAGCCTCAGTTTCCTCATCTGTCACATAGGGGACGAGAAAGGACCCAACTTCCTGGAATTGTGGTGAGGACTGGGTTCCATAGCGTGAACTCGGAGCCTAGTACCTCGGCTTGAATTCTGGTAATCCTCTGTGTAACCTTGAAGTTTCTCACCCTCTGTATGCGTTTCCTCATCGCAAAGGGGTTTGAGAAAACCCCTAGAAACAAGGAAACAAATCGTGTAGAGCAGAGGCGGGGAGAAAACGAACGGGCTCATCCTATAGAGCATTTAGACCACCCCCGGGCGCATCGAAACCACTCAGAATGTTCGAGCCGGGGGTCAGAGCCCAGGGTGACAGCCTGCCTGTTTCCCAGAGGGCCCAGCGTACAGGAGAGCCCAACCAAGCACGTGTGGGTGCCACGGGGTCCCACCACCTTGCCTTCCATGCCACTGTGTCCCCAGGATGTGTGACGCTGGGGAAGGGCTCTACACCTTCCAGACGCAGGAAGGGGAACAGATTTACCAGCGGGTCCACAGTGCCACCCTGGCCATCGCCGAGCAGCACAAGCGGGTCCTGCTAGAAATGGAGAAGAATGTGAGGGTGAGGCCGTGGGTGTCCGCCCAGGGCACAGGGGAGGCTGGTGGGCGGGCAGGCCGAGTACCTGGAGTGTGCCAGGGCGTCTCCTCTTAGCGCGTCCACAGGAGAGGCAGGCAGGGTCTCGGGCTGGCTGCTTGCAGGCAAGCCACTGTCCCCAGGGCTAATGGGACCCCTTCTCTGGCCCACAGCTGCTGAACAAGGGCACGGAGCACTACTCCTACCCCTGCACGCCCACCACCATGCTGCCCCGCAGTGCCTACTGGCACCACATCACCGGCTCCCAGAACATCGCCGAGGCCTCCAGCTGTGGCGGTGAGTCCCTGCAGCGCCCCTCGGCCACCTGCCACGAGCCTCTGTGGAAGACAAGGCCTTCTGGACAGGGACCCTCCGACCTGGACCCGAGCCCTGAGCCTGCCTCTGTGTCCACAGGTGAGGGGTCCGGGGCAGCCCAGGCCAGCTCGGAGGCGGACCTCCTCGGCAGACTCCTCCTGCTAAAGCCAAAGCCCAGCCCGGGGGGCAGCAGCGAGGCCAGGACCCCGCCCAGTGGCAGCCGGGCTGGTGTGCACCACTGACTGCGGGGCTGCCCGCTGCGCACGGACAGCCTCGGGGGCTGTAGGCTACGCGCCTGGAGAAGGGGAGCCGCTGTCCCTTCCTTGCCCCCACGGGGGAGGCTGGACCCAGGCAGAGGGCCGGCCACACTGCCGGAGCATGTGCGAGGGGCCAGAGCTACCGTGGGGCTCTTGACTGTTCAGGATTCTAATGTATACGGCTTACGACACATCCTCTCTTAACGACACTTCCCCGTCCTCCCCGCCACCACATCCATTTCTGAATCCCGAGACCAGGCCACCACCAAGGCTGGTTCTGAATGTCCTCTTGGCACAGCCCTCCCGCTGCCGGGACTCGCCTGAGCTGCCGGGGCGAGGCAGACAATCAGAACTCAGGCTGGTGCTGTCGGCAGGCTTTTCCCAGGAGCCAAGGGCTAAGACAGCAAGTGGCTTCTAGTTCCTCTGGGCCCAGTGGCACAGGAAGGATCCGAACTCACGCGGTGCCACTTGCTGACATCTGGTTGACCCCTCAGGTGAGAAGCTGGTTTGAAAAAGAAAGTTTCTGCCCAGGCTCCTCCCGCTTTGTGGGCTGGAGGTCCCTGTGGGCAGCAGTGCTGGTGACCTCAGCGGGGGGAGGGCCGCCAGGACTGCTGTGGGGAGCTCCCTGCGGCCCCTCACGGACCTGGGCTGGCGGTGCCCTGCGGAGAGGCCCCCCCTCTGGTCTGGCCGCCCTCTGGCCAGGAAGTCCTCAGAAACCAGCCTCCCCTCCTCCCCACCTGGTGCTGATGCAGCTGAAGCAGTTGACTCCCCAGCGCTGGTCTTGACTGACTACTGGGCACAGGGCTATCTTTCTATCCACATCAACCCTTCGGGTGTGTGGTTTTTTTAGTGTTTTTTTTTTCCTTAAATACTTAGGGTTCTGATTTGTGGGAACAGACCTTGTTACCCTGATGTAAATAACCACTGTTCAGAGTTGTGGCAGGAGGAGGAGAAGGCTGGAGGCCCCTCCAGCAGAGGCCTGGAGCCAAGGAGGTGGCCACAGCAAGCTCGGCTCGGACCGAGCAGGGACGGACCACCAGAGGCCGGAGCCTGCAGGCGAGCCCGCTGGGCCTTGGAGGGGGAGCAGCACGATGACGCATGGAGATGATGTTGTGCTCTTTACTGCCCAAAATAAACACTCGGCTGTTAATCAATACCCCTTCCTTTCTGCACTGTGTCTCCCTGCCAGGCTGCCTCATTAACTGCTTTGGTATGTTCCTACCAACAGGACTAGGGTCAAGGCCAGACCTTCATTAAGGCCCTTGCCCACCCCACCCTCGTCCCTCCCCCCCAAACTAATTAAGCAGATCACTGGCAGGGAAGTCATAACTGATGGGTAGAGAATGAAATACAGGGTTTATTGGGGGGGGGGGGGGGGGGGGTCGGGGGGAGGAGCAGCAGCCAGGCTCTAAAGACATTTGGGAATTTGAGCAAAGTGTAGGCTGACCATGGGCAGGGGCTGGGTTTGTAGGCGGCCTGAGTGAGACTTCTAACGCTCAATCCTAACACGGAAACCTAAGGTACAACTGTGAAGTGCTAACTTCCACACACACAGTCAGTCAAGAGCTGAAATGACCTAAAGAGGAGGGTCTAGCTCAGCGGTTTTCAACAGGGAAGCAGTAGGACCTCTACAAGCAGACCAGGGGGAAGGGAGGTCTGGGTTCCGGGGAGACTAGCCATCAGCAGGCAGGGCCAGGGATGCTGCATGCTCAGTGAAGGACTGTCCTGCCTCAAATACCAGGGGCACCCCCGAAATCTACCTGGGACCAAGCAAGGATGGGGGCACCCTTCCCCTCTGCTACCTCTCCAGTTGGTGCTGATGGCTTGCTAAGAAGTTAAGTACAGCTGTCGGGACTTCTGGAGCTAGGAGGGTCTCAGGAGACCTGCACACAGCTGCTGCTCGGATCCTTTTCCGCTCAGGCGGATGAGCTGCGGCTAATTTATGGTGAGGACGTCACTCTGGATCTCGTGGCTCAACTGAGTCTGTAAATCACTCAGCTTCTTCTTTAACCCAGAGAGGGCTGAGAGGACGATGGTTTCAGGGCGCAGAGAGCCACAGGACTCCACGTTGTAGTAAAACCTGAGAGGTGGGAGTGCAGTGAGAGCTGCCCCAGGGGCTGGTGAAGCTGAGCTTGGCCAGGGCCACCTCTTTCCCTCCCGAGTCCTGCTTAACTCCTTTCCCACCAGGAGCTCAACCTTGCCCGGGGCTGACCTCCACCCTCTGACAAAGAGTGCTTTTCACAGGACCTCAGAGGCTGCAGCCACCTCACAAAGATCCTATGACACCCCCCCACACACACACACACACTCTGTATAGCTGAGGAGAAAGTGGAACATAAACGAGCGGGTCGCACAGGCCAGCGTCTCTTCCTCACTAGGAGACCGGTCGGTTTCTGGCCCTGATGTGACCCCATCTTCGGATGTGCGAACCAGAACAGGAAGAGCTTGGGTAACTGGAGGCCCCTCTTTCAGTGACGAAAGGGGGTGCACCCATCCTGGGTTCAGCAGTCTTCAGCCCCTCCTCAGCTTTATGGAAGCTCAGACATGAGGGCAAGGGTCACCCTAGCTCAGAGCCCGCACCAAAACTACGTTCCTACACATTTCACCGTCCGCACTGGCCCAGGCGCTTACCTCTCCGGCTTGCCATTGGGGTCGTACGGAGCCTGGGACTCATCTTCATCCAGCTCTGAGTACTCGCTCTTGGGCCTGAGGTCAAACACAGGTCAGCACCCGGTTGTTACTGCTGCTTCCGGGCACCTGTGCCCGTAGTGAGTCTGCCCACCTGGGTCACTAGGAGCCACGTCCACCCCCTCCCCTCTAACCGCCCGCCTTCATCCCCAGCGGGAACCTACCACTCCTCTGGCTTGGGGTACACCGTGTGCCTCAGGGCATTGTCGGGGTCGTACTCAAAAGCCACCCCTGCGGTCGGGTTCCACTTGGCATGCTCCTTGCCAAAGCCCTTCTTGGCATAGGCGCGGAGTCTCAGCTCCTGGCCCTTCCGCAGCTTGACGATGAGGATGTCTGTGGAGAGAGGGGGAGTCGGGGCGGGGGCAGGAGAGGCACGGTCCCCCCACATTGACCTGGAGTGCCACTGGAAGGCCACACACATCTGGAAAAACGGACCAAAGGCCAGCTGAGCTGACCAGGCGGCACAAGGCTGTCTGGTCTCTGCCTCCCTGTTGCCGGGGAGCCATCTGCACACTCACGCCAGCCCCTTACCGTCCTGGTCCACGTAGTCATTAGGGTCGTTATCTCGGTTCCGGGACGTCACCTGCCGGAGCCCAAACAGACATTAGCCGCTCATCTCCCACGCTCTTCTGGCAAGTACCTCCCAGCACTTCCAGATCGCAACCTGCCAACCAGGGGCAGGATGCCCACGAGTGAGGGCAGGAGTGCCTACCAGGACCCATCTGGGCTGGTGCCTGTACTCCAACCCCTGCTTCACGGCGTGTGACAGTCCCCTGTCAAAACAACACCGTGGCCTTTTATTTATTTTAAAACTGATCTGAGAGGAAGGGAGAGAAAGATAGAACCATCAGTGATGAGAATCACTGATTGGCTGCCTCCTGCATGCCCCCTACTGGGGATTGAGCCCTGGCATACGCCCTTGACTGGAATTGAACCCAGGACCCTTCAGTCCACAGGCCAACACTCTATCCACTGACCCAAACCAGCTAGGACAGTGGTCGGCAAACTCATTAGTCCGCAGAGCCAAATATCAACAGTATGATTGAAATTCCTTTTGAGAGCCAAGTTTTTTAAACTTAACCTTCTTCTAACGCCACTTCTTCAAAATAGACTCGCCCAGGCCGTGGTATTTTGTGGAAGAGCCACACTCAAGGGGCCCAAGAGCCGCAGTTTGCCGGCCACGGGGCTAGGGCTATACTGTGGCCTTTTAAAGGGGCCTGGGCGACAGAGGGCACACAGCACCAACCATGTCCGCCCACCCCAGCAGGAGCCCGGAATGAGCGTGTGCAGGCACCAGGGTAACACAGGGCACGGTGGTGCCTCGGGCGAATCCTCCCCGTCCCGCCCATGCAGAGGCAGGAGAGCCCAGGGCCTGGGCAGGGGGCTGGCCTCAGACACTGACTGGAATGACCCGGGGGCTGTTGGAGATGAGGTCTCGAGACGTGACGTGACGAGTCTGGTCTTCGTTGCACCGCACGTCGAGAGTGAACTCCACCGAGCACTCGGGGCAGAACTCCTCGCACGTGCAGTCCTGGGGCAGGGAGAGCAGGTGTGAGTGTGGAGAGAGGGAGGGTCCTGAGCTCCCTGCTTGCGATCCCCAGTTCCTACTGTTTCTTCGTCTAGAAGAGGGCTGACCAGTGTCCAGACCCTGGGGAGCCGTCCATCTGGTAACCTTCTCCCCTGCAGGCACCTCCCAGCTCAGACAGCCGGGTGCTGACACCCACGCTCCTTCCACACCCTCAGCTGCAGGCTGCCACCGGGAACGCCCTGTTCACATCTCGGCCTGGCCCTGGGCGTGTCCCTCCGAGAACCGCGGCGGTCCTCTAGCTCAGCCTCCATGGACCAGGTGGACTAGCTCGGGAATAGAATCATTTAAAATAAAGAAAAGGGAAATAGGAAGAAGTACCTTTCAAGTTCTAGACTATTGACCTTTTCTTAAAACAAAACAAAAAAACTTTCTATATACAAACACACACATATGCATACATATGTAAAATAAAGCAAACGCAACAAAATAGTAACTAGAGGCCCGGTGCACAAAATTCGTGCGCGGAGGGGGGTTGTCCCTCAGCCCAGCCTGTACCCTCTCCAATATGGGACCCCTTGAGGGGGCAGTCGGACATCCCTCTCACAATCCAGGACTGCTGGCTCCCAACTGCTTGCCTGCCTGCCTTCCTGATTGCCCCTAACCGCTTCTGCCTGCCAGCCTGATCACCCCCTAACCACTCTGCTGCCAGCCTGTTTGCCCCCAACTTCCCTCCTCGCCGGCCTGGTCACCCCTAACTGCCCTCTCCTGCAGGGTTGATCACCTCCAACTGCCCTCCCTTGCAGGCCAGGTGCCTCCCAACTGCCCTCTCCTGCTGGCCATCTTGTGGTGGCCATCCTGTGTCCACATGGGGGCAGGATCTTTGACCACATGGGGGCAGCTATATTGTGTGTTGCAGTGATGATCAATCTGCATATTACTCTTTTATTAGATAGGATAGAGGCCTGGTACAGGGGTGGGGGCCATCTGGTTTGCCCTGAAGGGTGTCCCGGATCAAGTGGGGGTTCCCTTGGGGCGTGGGGGCGGCCTGAGCGAGGGGCCTGTGGTGGTTTGCAGGCCGGCCATGCCCCCTGGCAAGCCAAGCAGAGGCCCTGGTATCTGGAATTTATTTTCCTTCTACAATTGAAACTTTGTAGCCTGGAGTGGAGCCAAGCCTGGGGCTCCCTCCACGGCCAGCAGCCATTTCTGTTGGGGTTATAATTGAAACTTTGTAGCCTTAAGCGGGTGAGCCCCGCCAGGGTGCGCAGAAAGCTTTGCTTCCCCTGTTGCCGGCGGCAACCCTGGCCTGCTCTCTCAAGCTTCATTCTGCTGCCATTTGTTTGAATTTGTTTACCTTCTATAATTGAAACTTTGTAGCTTAAGTGGAGGCTTAGGCCTGGCAAGGGCAGGCAGAAAGCTTGGCTTCCTCTGTTACCTAGGAAACCTTGCTCTCTGTGGCTGTAGCCATCTTGGTTTGGGTTAATTTGCATGCTCACTCTGATTGGGTGGTGGGCGTGGCTCGTGGGTGTGTCAGAGGTATGGTCAATTTGCATATTTGTCTATTATTAGGTAGGATTGGCAACAAAGGTCAAAAGTAAATGGAAATTTATTATTGTTTCTTCAACTTTTCTGCAGATTTTCAGAAAAGAAAAAAAAAAAAAGGACCATACCATCTTTCAGTAAATGCAACACTAGAGAAAATGTAATAGCCCAGCCGGTGTGACACAGTGTTTGAGCGTCGATCCATGAACCAGGTCATAGTTCAATTCCCACTCAGGGCACGTGCCGGGTTGTGGGCTTGATCCCCAGTAGGGGGCGTGCAGGAGGCAGCCGGTCCATGATTCTCTCTGATCGTTTCTCCCTCTTCCTCTCTGAAATCATTAACAATATATTAACAAATCAATGGAAGGAACAGCTAGGCCATAGGGCGTGCCTATCTTTATATGAGACATTGCCAGACGCCTCTTCAGCTGACAGGCTGCACACCTGTCCCCACCAATATCTGATGCTTTATTTCTTAAAATCAAAAATCTGAAGATGAGAAGCAAATATGGCAAAGTGTTAAAATGTGACAAAATGAGAGCATAGTATCTGTTATATTAGCTGCACACTTACACACACACACGTTTGTATTCATAGGACATATCAAATTAGCCACCACAGAAAATGACATGCTCTTGGGAATTAGATGGGCTGATTCAGGATCGAGCAAAGCCATCAAAGGGGAATAGTCTCAAGCTACTATGTAACGCAGTCCTGGTGAAGAGACGCGGTCACCTCTCCTGTCCCGTTCTCTCCCGTCCCGTTCTCTCCCCGGAGGAAGGAGCCACGTTTACCAGCATCACCTACTGGGTGAGTCACAAATTGGGCAGCCACCACACTCCGGTCTCTGGGTGCTGCTCTGTGGACAGGTCTCACTCCCTCTCCTGTCCTCCACCCTCCCCAACCTTCGGTTGACTCCCTTTAACCTCCTAGGCCCCCGTCACTGGGAATAGATGCCCTGGAAAGCAGAATCAGAACAGAACAGACTGAAATGTACCCCCCCAGCTTGTACACATGGGCATTCTAGTGTATTCCCCCTTTTGTGTGACCGATGCCCTGTGAGTCTAATCAACCTGAGGCCCATCAGAACCAAGGACCAACGCCTGCCGTGGGCTCTAGACAACATCTCCACATTGTCTTTCTAAAAGCCAGAAGCAAGATGTCAGGAGAATCCTTCTGAGAACTGAAGGCCCCGCCTCCCCGGCCACCCAACCCCCCAGCATACCCGGGAGTACTGCAGCTTGTCCACAATGTCGTCGCTAGTGAGGGGGATTAATCCTGGAAGACACAGAAAAGCACTCTGAAGGAGGCCAAGCAGCCAAGCCCAAAGGAGAACCTAGAAGACCCCTTGGGCGTGAGGAAGCTTCCTCTCTGACACCAGACACAGCCCCACCGTGCACGGTCCCAAACCCGCACTCACCGAGCCTGTGAGCGATGAACTCGTCGTGAAGGACTGAGGAATTGGCGTCAATCTGGACCCAGTCAATGGCTGAAACGTGAAGGAAGCAGACATGCAGCTTAGCCTCCAAATTCTAAAGGCTTACAGCCGTGGTTCTCAAGACGCAGGAATCACCTGATGCATACGGTGCAGAGGCCTGGGCCCGGCGCCAGACTGAGTCCCACAGCTCTGGACCAGGCCCAGGAACCTGCATCTTAACCAGCACCACCAACGCCACGCCCCACACACCCCTTCCCTTCTCAGGAGGGGTTGATGCAGGGTCCCTGTACCACAGAGGAAAACGACGGCTAGCGGACAGTACGGAATATTCCCAAGAAGCACGACATCTGCTCCTCATGCCAACGTGAAATCCAAGAACACAAACTGTTTGGGTACTTAAATCCTAGGGAAAGCCTCGAGGCAACACAGACGTCTAGCCCATATCTTATTTTACGGGATAACGACCAGACGCCCTTTATTAATACTACATTACCACTCAACCAACCAATGCTGACAGGGTTCCTTCAACGGGCGAGGCACACTCCGTATAAAACCCAGTCCCACAGCAATGAGCTGGCAGGCGGGGAAGGCCTGCATGCTCACACACATTCACTCATTCGCTCACATCTGCATGTAAACAAAATCGTACAGCAAATGGCATTGGAGCCCACTTGTCAAACAAGAGGTGTAAATACTAAAATGGAGGTCAGAGGAGGACCAGACGCAGCCAGGCCCCGCCTGCTTGCTTCTACGCTTCCTACTGCCTCCTTCTCTCAACCCAACTCAAACAAGGACAAGCTAAGCTTTCCGGTCTCTGTCCCTTCACAGCACCTCCCTCTGGCACGCCCTTGCCCTCTCCAGTGAAGGTTAAAATCCTCTGAGCCTCCAAGATACAGATAAGATCATTCCCTCGGTAGGGAGCCTCAGACCGACCTGTGGCAGAGCCACATACAAGTCCGAGCTTGGAGGGGAGAGCCCTCCAGCACAATTAAGCTTGACCTTCCAGTCCTCCCTTGTTCCTAGGTAGCTAATGGGCTGTGGGAGGTGCAGCAAGTGCTGCCAAAACAAGGCTTGAATAACAAAATAGATTTGAAACTCACAAGAACATTGTAAACATGTTGACCATGCCCCTTGCTTTGCTTGGTGTGATCTGACTATAAAAGCTTTGGCTTACAGGCTGTCAGTTTCCTCATCCAGGCACAGTGATCCCACCTGGCCCCAACTGTATTCTTCTGTCTTCTTTAACCCTTTACCACCCCTCCTCAGGTGCACCCTCCCTGTAAGATCCTCCCTAAAAAATCCTGCCCAGATTTCTCTTAAGACACTTGTCATATTGTGCCTTGTGTTACATTCACATGGGTCTTGTTTCTACCTCAAGCTCAGAAAATCCCCTGGGGCAGGGTCTTCAGATATCTTAACTTTTGTATTCCTACCTCTAGGTTGGGACAGAGCAGGTTCTCATTTATTTGCGGGGCTGAATGGGAAAGTGGCATTTAAATTTGGAACGTCAGGGCTGCATCATAAAGTGCAACTCCCTCATTTTACTCCTGCTGAAACCCAGGCCCGGAGACGAGAGTGATGAGGCAGAGGGAGGACCGGCACACCAAGCTCTGAGCTGACCTGTCAGGGGAGGTGGAGGGTCAACTACAACACCCTCCCATTTACCCATCCCGCCTGCTTATTCCCTTAGGAGTAGGCACACCTGATGCAGCAGCCGACTTACATTTCGCTTTCCTAAACCAAGCTGACACTCAGGAAATATTGGTAGTATGTGTGCAAATTTGCAAGATACCTGGAGCATTGAGGCTGGAACTAGAGCAAAAACCACTGGCTAAGATCCTCCCTCTAAGCCAGTGGTTCTCAACCCTCCTAATGCCGCGACCCTTTAATACAGTTCCTCATGTGGTGGTGACCCCCAACCATAAAATTACTTTCGTTGCTACTTCATCACTGTAATGTTGCTACTGTTATGAATAGTGATGTAAATATCTGTGTTCTCCCATGGTCTTAGGCTCTAGAGCAGCGGTTCTCAACCTGTGGGTCGCGAGTCTAAGCCAACAGCGCTGGCGCCAGCTCCTCCCAATACTGGTCCAAGGCTACCTTGCGTTAATGTTGTCTGTGGCTCCTCTTTCCCCTGCAACTTCACTGTGGGCTCTACGAAGGCAAGAACCCTGTCCTATA
Source organism: Eptesicus fuscus (assembly GCF_027574615.1). Classification (NCBI taxonomy): domain Eukaryota; kingdom Metazoa; phylum Chordata; class Mammalia; order Chiroptera; family Vespertilionidae; genus Eptesicus; species Eptesicus fuscus. Next base: position 433,652 of record NC_072493.1, read on the forward strand.
CAGCTAGCTCTGCATTCCCAGTGCCCAGCCACTGCCTGGCACTTGTATGTTCCATAGATGCAGTTGAAGAAACAGATTCATAAAAAGACACCTAGCAGCCCTGGCTGGCGTGGCTCAGTGGTTAGAGCGCCAGCCTATGCCCTGGAGGGTCTCAGGTTCCATTCCAGGTCAAGGGCACATACCTGGGTTGTTGTTTCAATCCCTGGCCCTGGTTGGGCTGCAAGGCGGAGGCAACCAATCGATGTGTCTCTCTCACTTCGATGTTTCTCTCTCCCCCCTCCCTTCCACTCTCTCTAAAAATCATTGGAAAAATACGTCCTTGGGTGAGGATTAACAACAACAATAAAGACGTCTAGCCGCACTGAACACTCACCAAACGTTAGGCACCTAATAGCGGTCACCTTACTTCCTCCCGCCATCATAGGTACACAGCGTCCCAATGTTACAGGAAACTACAGCCCCGTTTCAGGCGCCGTAAGTGAACAGTATTCGAACCCAGACTCCTGCACCCATGCTCCTCACCAATGCAAACTGAGAGTGGACCTGAGAGTACGCGGCCAGGGGGGCCAGGGAGGTGGCCGGAGCTGGCCCTGGGCCAAGGGCACAGGGTCCGATCCAGCTTCCTGCATCGCTGCTTTCTCAGCGGCACTCCCTGCCCCTCCCCCCGCCTCCCCCAAACCAGGGCTGCAGGCAGAAGCCCCAGGTGTGTGGTCGGGGGACCGAAGGGTGGGGTGAGTCTGGGGAGCACTCGAGGCCCTGGCAACGAGGAAGCGGGGGTTGCTTACCTATTATGGGCACCTCGGCGATGAAGACCCTCCGAATGGAATTAGCCACCCTGAGGGATGGAAACGGGCGGCGTGAGGGCACCGCAGCCTCGACAACCCGCCCCGCCCTCACCCCCGGTTTCCAAAGTGAAAGCCACGGCACGGCCCGGGGGCCTGCAGACTCGGCCCGTCCCTCCCCTCCCCCTCCCCTCCCCTCCCCCTCCCCCCGGCTCCGGCCCCCGGCGCTCCGCGGCCGCCGCCTCCCGCAGCAGCCTTACGCCAGGTCCGTGTTCTCGATGATGAACTTGACATTCTCGTCGGTGAGCTCCGTGATCCGCACGGTGGGCTGGTTGGCATACGGCATCGTGCTCCGCGGCCCGGCGGGCCGCCGGCGTCCACCCTGCAGCGCGCCCCCGCACCGGAAGTTACAGGAAGTTACCGGAAGCCGGTCAGCGTGGCCCCCACCGCCTCCTCGGAGACGCGCCCACAGCACCGCCTACTGCTCGGAGGCCGGGACTGCTCCGGGCTCGCCGTTTTCCATCCCACCACCTGGTTTCAAAGCACCAGTTGGACCATCTAGGATGGTGATTTGGCAAAACACGCATCCATCCTTGACTCACCAATAACGCTTCCAGGAATTTAAACTGCAGAAATGCTTAAAATTTCAGGCAAAGATATATTTACAGGGATGATCACGGCAGCACCGTTTGTAACATCAAAAAAGCAACCAAAGTAATTGTCCATTGAGAGGCCTGGTGAAATATACAAACGTAGGAATACTATGTCTTTTAAAGAATGAAGTTTGAACATTATGGGAAAACAGAAGTGTACTTTAGCCAAGTCTACTTGAACGGTAGGTACATACCCCTTCCCTTCCACCGCAGCCGGACCTGACCATACAAGAGCGAACCACACGTGCAAAAGGAGCCCAGCCAGTGCAGAGGCCAAAACATCCTTAAAGCTGGATTGTATCACTGAAATGGTGAGCACAGACCAGCACAGCCAAGGAGCTGACGGTGAGAGGACAGGGCCTGCCGCTCCCACTTTGCCGTCGGGTGGCTGGGCCCAGAGCGGAGCTGCCACATGGTTAGGCAGCACCAGGGCCACTCGGGGCTCCGGGCTGCCAGCCTCAAGCCTTCCCCACCACTGCCGTCTCTCTGGGGTCTTGGGTGCCTGCCATGGTCTGGATGAAACTCACTACACAACAGTAAATGGATTCAAACATGTTTATTAGTATTTTTACAGAGTCTAAGCTCACTAATAAGCCTGCACGCACGCTGGTGTAATGCGACACCAGGCCTGAGATCACACCTCGGGCCGGGCTGTGAACCACTGTCCAGCAGGCACCTGTCTCATGTGGCAGCTTTCTGAGGGGGTCCCAGGCGCAGTATCTCAGGCTGCTGGGGAGGAAAATGGCCGCAAGGAAGACCGCTGGGTGCCTGTGCTGTGCTGTGGACCAGCTGCCACAGGGTGGCTTCAGACCCTGACTGACCTGGGAGCCCCAGAGAGCATTCTAGGAACATTACGATATGACCTAGGTGCCTGTGAGACGTGACAGGCCGTGCTGGGTTTCTGTGGCTTGAACGCTTGGATGAGAGCCTCAGCTGTCAATCACTGCAGAAAGACACCAGGAAGCCGGGCGTGGTGCTAGGAACCGAGGAAGTGGCCCGCTCCTGGGCTACAGCTGTGTCACAGGTGCCCTGCGGCTTCCAGGTGGCTGTGGTGGTGACTCAGGAGTCCTGTCCTGTGCTGGCACTTCATGCTGTTCCATGTCCTTTAAATATATCCGCAGGTTTTCTTCTGGGCACTCTAGCTTACACCCTTCTTGCTCACCGGCGCTGGTTCAGACCTGTCAGGTTCTTGAGCTGGTAAAGGGGTGGAAACAGACAGAGTGCTGAGGCCTTGCCCTGCCCCAGGACTTCAATGGGAGAGGTCAGGATTTTCAAAGCAGCGCACGTGGCTGTGATCTGATGTCCCGGGGTCCAGGGAGTCAGCCAGTAAAAAAGTAAAGCGGTGGGATATTTGGAATCAAGAGAGTTGGACTGCACCACTGTCAGTCTCATTACTAGTTTTCCAGTTTAAGGCTACAAAACTACTTGGGGTCAGGGATACATTAAACAAACAGCACAGGGCCAGACTGGGATGGGGGAGGGCAGGGATGAGCGGGGAAGTACCCACCGTCACTGCTGCACCCATGAGTCCTTGCACCAGTGCCTCCCCAGTGGACTTCACCTAGAAGGAGTCAGAGTCAGGTTCTCTTAGCCCCCACCACAAGCAAAGGTGAGACAGGTAGGACAAACCAGCAGGCCTACTAGTCCCAGCAGGTGGAGTCAAGAGGGCTGTGTACCGGAGGAAGAGCCTACAGACAACACAGCCGCAAACGGGCCAAGCGTGGCTCTTTGGAGAGGCTGCTATGAGGAAGAACCAGCCCAGCTCCCCGGGAAGGCCCTCAGGACTGTCAGCTGAGGCCACAGGGGAGCAAGAGGAAGACGGTGCCCAGCTGTGACCCGAGGCGGAGGGTGTGCCTGGGGAGGAGGCTGCCCAATGGCTAGCCCCTACCTGGTTGGCAGTGTGGCCCATGTTCATTGCATCGTTAATCCGGTTTTCCAAGAAGCGCCAAGTGTCCTCGAAGTCCGGGGAGGAGTCCTGCATCATCACCAGCTCGGTGGTGTTGTAGATAGCAGCCAGCACGGCCCGGCGGGTGTACCAGTTGAACTGCAAAGAAAACACCCAGGCAGGTGGGTCAGCACTACTGCTGCGGGTGGGGGCAATGGGGGTGGTTTCTGCCCAAAGCCACAGGCACGCATGGGCTTCCTCCTGATTTCTTCTTTCCCTCAGATACATATGGCTCTCTGGACAACACTATGGTTCCACCACGTGGCTGTACATCAGAATGACCTGGGAGATTAAAAACACAAGCTCCCAAACTGGCCGGATGGCTCAGTTGGTTGGAGCATCGTCCCATGCACTAGAAGGTTGTGAGTTCAATTCTCAGTCAGGGCACATACCTAGGCTGTGGGTTCGATACCTGGTTTGGAGAGCGTACAGAAGGCAACCGATCCATGTTTCTTTCTCACATCAATGTTTCTCTCTCTCGCCCACCCTCTCTCTCTTTCTAAAAATCAATAAACACATATCCTTAGATGAGGATTTTTAAAAAATGTTTTAAAAAAATCAAGCCCCCGGACCCAACCTCTTAGCGTTCAGTCAGTGGGTGGAGTCTGGAGGTTTACTAAGCATGACTTTGCTACGTCTGGTCCTTTTTGGAACTGCTGGTGAAAAGACTAAGTCTCAGGCCATCTGAGTGCTGGGGAGGCCCTGTGGTCAGCCAGTTATGAGCAAACTGTAGTGTATTCCACTGGGCAAGTGACGGCTGAGAGAATCACGGACAGGTGAGAACGGCAAGGAAAAGCTGAAAGGTCAAATTCTTTAGCGACACCGACTTCCTGGGAACTACTCTTCAGAGCACTGGCTCAGCTGCCTCGTGTTTTATTCCTTTAATTTCTTTGCTTTCTAATTTCATTTTGCTGTCATCTGTTGCTGGCATATTCCCGCAGGGGGAAGTTTATTAAAGCACTATGTTAGAACCGGGTGGGAGCATCTCTTTGCCTCCCCAGCCAGGATATCAATTTCTTTTTATAAAGATACACTTTTTAAAAAACTTCCTTACACAAATATAATAGCATTCACAAGTCACATTCTTTCCTGGTGCCTGTTTAAAGGCTTATTGATTTCTTAGCAAAGCAGGCCAAGATGGGCTGGGGGTGGGAGTTTCTTTTTAAAGCAATGGTGTCTCCATGGCATTAAAAAAAATCAGTCTCATGAAAGTCACACTGAGAAATTCTGCTGCAGAATATAAATTTTAGAAGACGGGGGTGGGGGGGGGGGTGGGGGGGGAGGGCATTATAAAATAGCAGCCCAATCACAAGGCCCTCTGGCGTCTTTTGTCACCACTGCAGGTCAGAAGAAGGACCACTGGCTTGTGATAGAGTATTGGTTCCTGAATGAGGATGACCTAGATCCCACTGTGGCTTGTTGAGGGCCCTCCCTCATACCTCAGCCTCTCCTTACCAGGAGGGGAATGGCAATGCAGGCCCCTGAAGGGATTTGTGATCAAAGAAATTTCACAAACGTGTTGAAGAAATGCTCAACCCAAGTTTTTCCCAGCATCCTTTGGGCCTACAGAAACACTCACATCAGTGGACTGGTCCCCAGCGTAATGCCACATGTCGTCCACCATGCTGGTGAGCAGGCTCAGGCTGGCCGGGATGTTGTGAGGGAGCATGAGGATGCTGAGGGCCTGCAGGGAGAATGACAGGGATAGGTATAGCACACAGGTGACAACCGCGCAGGGTGGCTGGTGCCTCACCTCTCCACTGACCTATGTAAGGAGGCTTGCCCAGCTCGCATTCTGAGCCCACCGCCCACCCGCTCCTGGTGGCTAACAACCCTGACCACAGCCGATGGGGACCAGGGCCCATCCTACCCTCCTGGCCCAATCAGATTCTCCATCCCCAGCATGTGGACTTGGGAATGCAGACAGCAGAGGGTCTGGCCTGGTCTGAGTACTGAGAGCGAGGATGGGGAGGTCACATGGAGGAAGAAGCAGAGATAGGAAGGGAATCTGGGGGTGGTTTCTAGGTCCAAATTCTAGGTCACATTCCTCCTCTTGTCCCACTGCAGCCTCACTAAGTTCCTCCCCATGACCTTTTGCTCAACTCAAATTAACTTGTTACTGGAAACCAAATCCTTCAACTAATACAAGCAATGGCACAAGGCAGACTCCTCCATCAGCAGACACCACCTCCTGACAGTACAAGGTCTTGCCACTTTGTCAGCTGTAAAGTCCTCGGCCGGGGCCTCTGGGGTTTGTTCAGAGAGGCCCTGGGTCAGCTGGGAAGTGTCCTCTCGGTGCAGGGCCCAGGAGGAAACGCGCTGCACCAGCAGGCAGCCAGGCCTAACCACTCGTCTTTGTCCCCTGAGCTGAGGCGGAGCGAGTCCAGGCGCCGGGTCCGGAAATCCAGCGTGGCAGCACAGGCAGGAGCGGGCTGGACTCGCGGCCGTGCTCCCTACACACCCGGCCCGGGCGCCCACGTGTCTGTCCACGGACGGACTGAAGTGACGTGCTCAATAGAGTCCCAGCTGGGTGGGGGACCCCGATGGCTGTGCGCTCCTCTGATGTGCTTCGACTTTACTTGCTTAACTGAGAGAAGGGCCCCCACTGTGACATGCTTTGAAAGAGGAAAAAGGGAGCTTCAGAGAAGGGCAGAAAAGCCCTTGGATGAAAACTCCAATCCTCAAGCATCACACTGACGATCTGAAAAGAAGGCCAGCCCCCTGAGATCTGAGACACGACAGGCCCGTTCATGACAATGGCCAACACAACCTGCTGACTTTTCTGATATCTTTCATGGACACCTCCTCACTGAAGACCGGCGGGCCACTCAGGCCACCAAGGCCCCACCCAGGACGCGATCCAGTCCCCAGGCCACTCACATCTCCAGCGACCGAGACACAGATGGCTCCGAGTTACTGTTTGGCACCCCCCAAATCTGAAACCTAGCTCTGCCACGTGCCCGGAGCATCCCTGGGCCTGTGGGGGTCAGTGAGCTGAGGCCTGACAGCGCCCAGTGCTCCGAGGGGAAGGTGCTGGCAGTTTCCATCTGACGGCATTGTTGCCCGGGGGCCTGGATATGGACTCTGTACCCGGGGCCAGTGCTCAATGTACGGGATCAGCATTCTCAGTCTGGTCTCCACTGCGTCCCTCAGGAACTCGTCCGTCTTCCTCTTCCTGGAAGAGGGAAAAGAAAACATGCGTCTCTGGGTCAAAGGCATGGCTCGGTGCTGGCCTCGGGGGAGTCAGGCGAGCTCCGGACGCTGGCCTGTCGACAGCTGTCCGAGCCAGGAGGCTGCCTGTCAGCCAGTCCCCTGGAAGCGGCAGCTGCTGAATGTCCCTTTTGGCTCTGCTTGGACTGGCCTCCTGGGGACAGCTGGTGGGGCCTGAGTCACTCGAGCCTTAGCTGCCACCCCGAGCGATAACGCCATTGGACTTACTCTGCCTGGCTCAGCTGGACCAGCTTCTGCTCCTCTTCCAGCACCTGGGTGAGCCGAGCATTGCACTGGGTCACAAAATGCAGGATCAGCTCACTGCCGTCGTTCCCGAACATGCTGGCTGCTGCACTGGAGAGGCCCAGAGACTACGGAGGGAAGAACAGAGCGGTGGCGGCAAGTGTAGCGGACGTGTGTTGCCCGCGCGCCACTAGTGCCTCTTCTAGTAACAGCAGCTTCGTTCTCAGGGGCCACCCACTCTTCGTTCTTCATCCGTGAGACTTGGGTGAAGCTAACCACACTCCATCAAGCCCCTGGCGTGCTGCAAAGCATGGGGCACAGACTTGGACGGGAGTTCACAGCGCCATCTCAAAGAGCAATCCCAGGCCTGGAGAAACCGCCTTGGGACTTTGGCTAGGACTGCTGGGAAAGAGGCGCTCTCTTTCCACGGCGGCTGCTGAGCCATTCCTAGTCCTGCATGGGAGGCCCCTGCCGAGAATGGAGCTCAGAGAGGAACGCGAAGCAGATATGCTGGAGAGAAAGTTCCCAGCCCCACAATCCAAGAATGTTGTGCCCAAGCTACTTCCAGACTTTTCTGTTACTAAATGAGCCAAAACACTCCTTCCTGCTTGAGCCAGTCGGAGTGGAACTCTGACACTTGTAACCTGGAGTGCTAACTGACATGTAAAGGGGCTGGGGAAGAAGGCCCATGACCCTTCCCTTACCAGTCCACCTACTTCATCTCTTGGGAATCGAGTCACTTCGCTGTTTAAAGAACAACAACAAGACCCTGACTGGGTAGCTCAGTTAATTATTGCCCTGATAAGCCAGGGTTGTGGGTTCGATCCCTGGTCAGGGCACATACAAGAAGCAACCAATGAAAGCATCAATAAGTGGAACAACAAATCGATGTTTCTCTCTCTCTCTCTCCCTTCCTCTATCTAAAATCAATGAATAAAAATGAAAAACAACAACAAAGCTTTCCTTAATGAGTTGTCCAGAAATTAAAGCCACAAAGATCCCTGCTGCTCCCCATGTACAGCAACTGCTGTGCATCTGCTGGAGGCAGAACCCTGACAGCAGCAGAGACAGAGGGAGAAAAAGGAACAAAACAAAAACATTAACTAGAAACTCCCACTGTTGGGAGTGGGAAACGCCTCTCCTCTGGTGGAAGCACACAGCCGTTTCGGAGGCCGCCTGCAGTCTACTCCAATGCAGGAGCAAACACAGACTCACTGAGAAAAACAGAGCGTGTTCTTCTCCCAAGTGGTGCCTTCTTGGGCATTTTCAAACACCGTATTTCATCAAGTCTAAGAGCCACATCTTTTTCATTTTAAACCATCAGTGTGAATTGTACAACTGATGATGCATCCCAGTTTATAGGCGGTATTTATCTTTTTCAGTGATGCATAAAACCATGTTGCTTCTTACAACCACTGGCATCTTAGAGCCAATGAAATATGGCCATTTTTGTCATAGGCAATTCTTTACATGGGCTGCCTTTAGAACAGTGGTTCTCAACCTTCCTAATGCCGCGACCCTTTAATACAGTTCCTCATGTTGTGGTGACCCCCAACCATAAAATTATTTTCGTTGCTACTTCATAACTGTAATGTTGCTACTGTTAATGAATCGTAATGTAAATATCTGTGATTTCTGATGGTCTTAGGCGACCCTGCTAGCGGTTCTCAACCTGTGGGTCGCGACATTACGATTCATAACAGTAGCAACATTACAGTTATGAAGTAGCAACGAAAATAATTTTATGGTTGGGGGTCACCACAACATGAGGAACTGTGTTAAAGGGTCGTGGCATTAGGAAGGTTGAGAACCACTGCTTTAGAACCTTACTCCTAAGAACCAACTTCATCTTATATTCTTTTTATAGTAAACAGCAGTTTTATAATGAACCTAGTTTCATCTTACTAATAAAGAACTGTCCCCTGCAAAAAAAAAAAAAAAAAAGCAAAACATCCAGAGAATCCTACAGGGGTGAGGGGTTCCAAGCTGGGCTGTACTTTGGCTGATGTAAGGCCTCTGCTTTGGCTGATGTAACTCCCTCCCGGCTGATCTTGGTCAGGCTGCCCCGCCCTCGCCTATACACACCTGGGCTCCTTCTGCAATTGCCTCTGCCGTCCACCCGTGGGCAGGCACGAACGCCAGGGCTGCCGTCAGGATGCGGTGCTGCAGCTGCTCCTCACTCTCATAGTCCTCCTCTTCGTCGCCGCCCTGGTCTGTGTACCTGAGACCCAAATCCGAGGGAGACATGGGGACAGAGCCCTGCACACCTCATCTTACTGCCTGCTGCCTCGAGTGCAAAATGAGCCTGACCAGAAACCATAGCTACTAGTAAGCACATGTTGGGAGGACATTTACGTTGTGTATTGGTACTGCAATGCCAACACAGTAAAGCATCCATCATCCTTCCCCTCCCGTATGCTCACTGAGAGAAGGCAGCAGTGAGCGAGGAGGTCATGCATAGAGCACATGCTCCTGCAGCTCCCAGGGTTCCCTGTTTCTAGCCCTCAGCACAGTTTCTTTATCTGTATTTGCACCAGATGGTAACACCATGAGGTCTGAAACAATGGTCATATTATCCACAGGGTCTGGCACAAAGTATATCCTCAAAATAATATTTGTTGAACTGAAATGAAAAGTATGTTAATCAGGAGACCAGAATAATGACTGGGGATACTGTAATTTCAGAGCTAGAGGAACTTCTCAGTGGTAGGATTAAGAAAAGAATATCTAATGGAATGGAAATTATGTTTCTAGAGGACAATTTGGCCCCACACATGTAACCAAGTGCTACCTGTGCAAATCCTTTGATTCAGTGCTCCCACTGTGGAGAGAACCACACACTTTATCACATTGTTTTCATACCAGTGAAGGAAATCTAAACATCCTAATATATAAAGAGCCAGGGTCCATAACGTCCAAAACGACTGAATGGACGACTGAACGCTAGGCTGTGCATGCAGCAGCCTCGGGTGGGTGGGGACTGGCGAGCGGGCTGAACTGCTGACCTCTCGGTCCCTCCTGGGTCGCGGGTGCTGCGGCGACCCAGCACTGACTGCCGCCGCCAAGGTGGGTGTGATGCGATTGGTCAGGGGGCCCCACCATCACCCCATGATCGCCCCACAGAGGGAGGCCCAGACCACCAGCCAGGGGGCTCTGCAATCGCCCCAAAGGAGGCAGCTCAGGCTACCTGGTTGGCGGCAGTGGGCAGGGCGATCAATCGCGGGGCTCCCAGATTGCGAGAGGGTGCAGGCCGGGCTGAAGACCCCCGACCCCTCCTCCCCCGCCCCCCCCCCCCCCCGGCCGAGTGGACGAATTTCATGCACTGGGCCTCTAGTTCATCAATAAAAGATAGGTTAAACAAACTTTGGTACCACCATTTGCTGGAATATTATGCAATTACTAAAATAATGACTGTGAAAAGACATTAAAAATGTATATAGAGTGAAAAAACAGATTCTGAAAGAGCATATATAATGTAATTAATCATTATTATTATTATTTTAAATCTGCACCCAAGGATGTTTGTATTGATTTGAGAGAGAGAGAGGAAGGTAGATGGAGAGAGAGAGAAACATCAATGTGTGAGAGAAACATTGGTAGCCTCCCATAGGTACGTACCCTAACGAGGGATCGAACCAGCAGCCTGGGTATGTGCCCTGACTGGGAATTGAACCCTTAACCGTTCAGTGCACAGGATGACGCCTCAACCAACTGAGCCATAGAGGCCAGGGCTATAATTAATCATTATTATGTACATAAGTTTATATATGAAATATGCTTACAGAAACATCGTAACAAAAATGTTGGCAGAGTTATTTCTGGATCTGTGATTTCCAGTAATTTTTGTGAACTTCTTTGTATTGTTTAGATGTTTTACAATGTACAGGCACCATTTTCATTAAAAAACAGGAGGTTCCTTTCCAAGATAGTGTGATAATGATGCAAGGTGAGAAAGAAGAGGAGAGAGGAAGAACAGGTGTACCCAAGCACGCACAGTGGCCAGAAATGGGTCGACAGGGTTCTGGTGCCTACCTGGGGGGTGGACGAGAAGACTCTGGACTGGGTTCTTCTGGCCCCTGCGTCTCAGAATGTTGCTGAGAAAAAGGAGGGGGCGGTTGGTGCTTCTGCTCATCGGAAGCCCTTAGCTGCAGAGCTGAAGCATGGAAGGCACGTGGCGCCAGGGCGGGCTGGCAGCGGGCCACTGCAACAGAAACGGGACTGGTCAGTCGGGGACACTTACCAGAGAAGACCCTTTGAGACCCACCGTGGTACAGGGATGGGGGAGGGTAAGAGGGCAGAGTCCGTTCCGGAACCACTTATCCAAGTGTTGGGTCTCAGGCAAAACTCAGGGTAAACTGGCAACTTCAGACAGGATGTGGAGACAAAAGTCTGAGCCAGAAAGAGACCTGCTTCTGGGCCTGTTTCTATCATTTGTAGCGGTGTGGTAATGGGCAAGCCGTCACACACTGCCCGTGAGTGTGACTTTAGAGCAGGCAAATCAGGCGTAATGATCTCTGCTACTTGCTCCATGTGAGTAGGCTGAAGCAAAAAGTGACAGTGACTTGACAATATTTCATGTTTATATATCATGGCTAGAGCGCTGGACTAGAAATTAGAAGGTCTGAGTACTGACCCCGTGTTTATATGATGCCTCAATCTGCTTTCTCATCTGCAATATTGCAACACCCCTTCATTCACATTAGGAAAGGGCTTTTGGAAAAGCACCACCTCATACTTTTTTCTTTCCCAACCTTGTATTTATAAAAAACTGCAAACATACTGACAAGTTGAAAGGATTGTGGCATGAACGCCTGTATACCCAGCACCCAGATACTCTCTATGTCGCCATCACTCTGTTAATCCATTTGTATTTCGATACATTTGTTGCAGACCTCAGTATTCTTCATCTCTAAACATTTCACCATGCCTCCATGAACTAGAGTTTAATATTTATCTTCTGTCCCTTTATTGAGCTACTTATAGACAATGAAATGCAAGTCTTAAACATGCCAATTCTGAATTTTGACAAATGCATACTTATATAAGCAGAACCCCTATTTAGAGATTATCACCTCCCCAGCAAGTTCCCTCATGTTCCTTCCGTCATTCCCTACCCACAGTTCTGAATTTTTCAGTCTAGTTTTGCTTGTCCTAGAATTTCATCTAAACACAATCGTACAGCATGTCATTTTAATGTAAGACTTCTTTTGTTTAATATATTTTTTAGATAGAGCTATGTTTTTTTGTGTAAACCAGTAGGTTGCTTTTTACTGCTGGGTAGTATTCCATGAAGATACACTCTTCTGTGGATGGACACCGGGCTGTTTCAGTGTTGGCTATTGTCAGCAAAGTTGCTACGAACGTACTTGCACAAACCTTGTTGTGGACACACGCTTTCGTTCCTTCTGGTATTTGTAAATATTTCAGAGTGGATTTGCTGGGTCACAGACATTACTTTTACTAATCGTATTTAGTTTGGAGTTTTGTATAACAACAAAAAAAAGGGCATCATTAAAAAAAAATCTATGAGCCCACTCAGGGAACAATGATTTAAAAAACACAGCACAATATGTGTGAAAACACCAGTATTTTAGTGTATGCATAGAAAAAACGGAGCGAATGTTCATAATACTTTGAAAAGGACAAAGGAGGTTCTGAAGAAACTCGGAGGAGCCACTGTGATTTAGGAGGTTTTAGGTGAAATGCAGGAGAATGTTGATTATTTTATTAGCTATATATTTTTGTTGGTGTGTCACATACACACTACGTGTGGTGACACCGGCTTTCCCTTTATGCCAATGACACAAAGGTTCCTCTTGTAAGTAAAGGCCTGTTTTTAAGAACTCAGATGTAGAAACAAAAGTACTGACTCCACAGTGGCGAAGGCGGCACGAGGGCATCCCAGGGTTACTGACGCGGTGGGCGCCGACGGACAGGAAACCGAGGACAAGGTGCTCCCGGCGGTCCCTCCGGGCCGGGCCCTGGGCTTCGGAGACCGGCCGAGTCCTGCGAGCTGTGTGGCCCTGGGCACCGCAGCCCGCTCTGGGGCTTCGTCCAGTCCATTACACGGGAGTGAGAGGCCCTGCTCCGCGGCCCGGCCCCTCACATCTGTTGTCTGGGGGCAGGAGCCAGCCGGACGGCCCTTCAATCCCGGGACGCCGGCGGCCCCGCGCCCGTGTCCTTCACCTCACCTTGCTCGCGAGCCGCCGCCACGGCCTCTTCCGCCCGCACCCAGCCCAGGTCGGCCTCGCGCCCGCTCCCCGCTCCACCCCGCTCCCCGCCTCGGCCGCCCCCTCACCGGGCAGGCACCGCAGCTGCAGGAGCCTCCAGCCCGCTCGGCCGAACGCGCTGGACACCGCCGCCATCTTGGAAGCGGGCACGTCTCCGACGTCAGCGCAACCACTTCCGCCCTCACGCTCCGCGGGAGCCTCCGCCTCTCGCGAGAAGCGCGTGCGCGGAGCCGGCGACTGCGGAGCCGCGGGGAGGGCGTCCTGGGTACCAGGTAAGCGCTGGTTCGGTTGCCCCAAGAACACGACCTGCCCCCGTCCCCTGCCGGCCCATCCTCGTGCCCAGACCCTCCCATTGCCCAGTCCCAGTCGTGTCACTTGGTGGGAACTAGCCGTGGCCACCTCCCCGAGGACCATGGCGGGCTTTTGCCCTCAGAAGCCGGCTGAGGGGCCGGACCGAATTTGTGGGCCGCGGGCTCCTGGCGCTGGGGCCCTTGTCCGGCCTGGACTGCCTGCCTCGGGCCAGGGCCCAGGGACAGCGGTCGGGAGGAAGAGCCGGGCTGGGGTCCGGGAGACCTGGGTCTGAGACCCACTTGTGCCCGCAGCCAGCTGTTGTGACCTTGGGCCTCAGGCCCCCTTCTCCGACCGAGGGCGTTTCGGACCTCCAGGGAGTACTTTTGGGGGGACCTCCAGGGAGTACTTTTGGGGGGACCTCCAGGGAGTACTTTTGGGGGGACCTCCAGGGAGTACTTTTGGGGGGACCTCCAGGGAGTACTTTTGGGGGGACCTCCAGGGAGTACTTTTGGGGGGACCTCCAGGGAGTACTTTTGGGGGGACCTCCAGGGAGTACTTTTGGGGGGACCTCCAGGGAGTACTTTGGGGGGACCTCCAGGGAGTACTTTTGGGGGGACCTCCAGGGAGTACTTTTGGGGGGACCTCCAGGGAGTACTTTTGAGCCAGTGATTTCCCTGAACCTCTAAGGTGTTGAGTTGGTGATAACCAGATATTTCCCAACTGGCCAGATGGGAGGAACCACACAGGATGCTGTGGGTCGGCCGGACGCCCAGGTCTCTCCGGGACGGCAGATTCACTACGTGTGGGTCCAGTCCAGGAGTCCTGTTTTCACAAAGGCCCGGGTGATCTGTAGCATCTGCACATTTGGAAAAGGCTGGTCGCACTCATTCAGACATCGAGTGCCAAGCCCTGGGTGGCCCTGGAAGGTCCTGGCCTGGCCTCAAACAACGGTCGTCAGAGAAGGCTCCATGTTCGTAGGGCGCCCGCTGGAGGAGTAGGGATGACAGGAGCTAAGCGAGTCTTCTGTCAAGTTTGTGTTTGCAGTTAGACCCTTCCTTGTCTTGGTATCTGTTCTGCACACGCCTTACCAACCTGATCTTTTCAAATCACTTGGGTCTCCCCTGCCTGAGTGTGGGCGAAGCCCTCCTAAGCCAAAACTCCCCAGATGTTAAAATTTCATACCCATATCTCGAGTTCCATAAAGCACTGCTCTGTGGTTGCTGTTTTTTGAGTTCTGTACATTTCTCTTCAAATGGGCCTCTTCTGTGTGTTAAGGTAAGAAACATTCAAACCTGTGAAGAATTTTTGTGAGTTTATTTGAGCCAAACTGTTGACAGTTGCCCGGAAGCAGACTCAATGGATTGAAGATAATGCTCCGGAGAATGGCGGTCTCCCACCTTGTTTTATACGTGACGGTAAAGGAGGAGTCCTAAGTGGTTCCACGAAGTCCATCGATAGATTAGGGAGGAGGCGGGAGAAAGCACAGCCGGGAAACCTCGGGGATTGGGTGAAAAGTAAAATGATAGACACACTTCTTTTTCTGCCGGGGGTGCGGGATAGTTAACAGTCAACAGCTGTCATGATAACAAGGATAACGAGGGGATTTGTGGCCTCTGCTTTGAGGGGTCAGAAAAAGGGAAATCACTTTGTTTTTGCAAAGACATGTTATTCTAGATACAGACTGGCTTAGTGAAGGTTAACCTTTGCTAGGGAAAAATACTGCCTTGGCACATGACTACCCACAATAAACGGCTTTTAGTTTTAAAAAGTTTTCATTTCAGACCATCCTTTGTGGTTACTTTAGGTCTCCAAGTTTGCAAGGCCGCCACGCAGGCGTCCCCTAAGCGTGTCCAGGTTTAGTATGTGGCCCCTTTTCGTCCACATGTGGGTATTCTAGGGCTTGTAACCCTTAACTCTTGACACACACCTAATTCGCTGGTGACAGCCTTCCATTTCCTTTTCCTTTGAGTTTCCTGTTTCCTTGCTGATTATCCCCTTTCTCTCTCTCTCTCTCCCTCCCTCCCTCCCTCTCTCTCTCTCTCTCTCTCTCTCTCTCTCTCTCTCTCTGTCTCTCTGTGTGTGTGTGTATGTGTATTTATGAGCTTCAGTCGGTTCATTTTAATTAAAATTTTCTTTTCTGGTGACTGTCAGGATTCTCAGGTGGTTTTTGTTGTTGTTTTTGTTTTAATCCTCACCAGAGGATACTTTTCCATTGATTTTTTAGAGTGGAAGAGAGAGAGAGAGAGAGAGAGAGAGAGAGAGAGAGAGAGAGAGAAACATCGATGTGAGAGAGACACATTGATTGGTTGCCTCCCCCAGGCACCCTGACCAGGGCTGGGGATTGAACCTACAACCCAGGTACGTGCCCTTGACCGAAATCAAACCTGGGACCCTTCAGTCCTCTATCGACTGAACTAAACTGGCTAAGGTTTTTCTTCTTTTTTTTTTTTATATTGTTTTTATTGATTTCAGAGAGCAGCTGAGAGAGAGAGAGAAAAAAAACATCAGTGATGAGAGAGAATCATTGATCCCGCATGCCCCTCACTAGGGATTGAGCCCACAATCCCGGCGGGTGCCTTGACTGAGAATCGAACTGTGACCTCCTGGTTCATAGGTCAATGCTCAACCAATGAGCCACACCTCCTTGGGAAGGATTCTCAGGGGTTTTTTTATGCACCTGACTTAAAAGGATTTGATTTTTGGTTTGAACTGATACCCAAATGTCAATCTTAGTTTTTTCTTTTGGCCCCGTTCCTCCTTAAGAGAAGACAAATGCCTCAAGATTTTATGTTAACTTGGTACCTTAAAAATAAGCAAATGGCCCTGACCGGTTTGGCTCAGTGGATAGAGCGTCGGCCTGCGGACTGAAGGGTCCCAGGTTCGATTCCGGTCAAGGGCATGTACCTCGGTTGTGGGCACATCCCTGGTAGGGGGTGTGCAGGAGGCAGCTGATCAATGTTTCTCTCTCATCGATGTTTCTAGCTCTCTATCCCTCCCCCTTCCTCTCTGTAAAAAAATCAATAAAAAAAAAAAAAAAAAAGGCAAGTGTATCTCCAGAAGTTATTCTGAGACATCTGCTGTCACTGCCTGCCAGGAACGTTTTAGAAGAGCCATGGGCACGTGTGCGCAGCAGTTAGCGTTGGGGAGGTGGTTAACAGAGACGTCCAGTGCTGTGACAGTGACTTTACCTCTAAAGGGACAGGTTGAGCCCAGCCCATGTTGCTCAGTGGTTGAGTCTGCAAACTGGGCATGTGCCCCGACCAGGAATCCAACCATGACCTCCTGGTTCATGGTTCAATGCTCAACCACTGAGCCATACCAGCCAGGACCATCATCATTCTAGAAACAGTTCGTTTGTTTCTTATAACTTAATCCCCAGCAATCCATATTCCTGTCTTCCCTGGCTGGTTCTTAAATGTGAGATTGATCCCAAGTCACTCACCTTAAAGATTTGCAAAGCTTCTTCCTCAGTATCATGTGTATCATATGATAGTAAAAGGCTTAAAAGTTTTTATTTATTGCCTGACCGGTGTGGCTCAGGGGTTTAGCGTTAACCCATGAACTAGGAGGTCAGGGTTCGATTCCTGGTCGGCACATGCCCGGGTTGCAGGCTTGATCCCCGGTAGGGGCCATGGGGGAGGCAGCCGATCAATGATTCTCTTTCATCATTGATGTTTCTATCTCTCCCTGAAATAAATAACATATTTTAAAAAAAGAATTTTAAAAAGGTCAGCTTTTAAAAAGTAAATAAAATAAAAGTTTTTATTTCATGATTGTGCGTTTTTTAGGGATTTGAAAACCATAATTCGGTGACTAAGGAAATCCTGATTGTCTAATAACACTTGGCAGCCTTTTACTGCGACTTTGCAGCCGGGTCAGGATAGCAAAGAGTATGCACTCCACATGGAAGAAACTAGATAAAAGGCATGATAGAGCAAAATTGCAAAATTCACTTTGGAGAGGTGGAGACACACGTGGAGTCAGATTGTGGAGAACCTGAATCCTGAAGACAGAGGAGTTGATTTTGCTCTAGAAAAGAAAACCTTTAGGACAGTGGTCGGCAAACCACGGCTCACGAGCCACATGCGGCTCTTTGGCCCCTTGAGTGTGGCTCGGCGTTAGAACCACTTCTTCAAAATAGACTCGCCCAGGCCGAAAACCGACTTCTGCGCATGGGCCACGAAGTTTCAATCGCACTGTACGTGCGCGCCCGCACGTGGTATTTTGTGGAAGAGCCACACTCAAGGGGCCAAAGAGCCGCATGTGGCTCTCAAGCTGCGGTTTGCCGACCACTGCTTTAGGATAAAGCTCCTTTAGGAAGTGAGCAACAAAATCAGAGTGCTGTAGCGGTGAAGGATGACTGGCTAACCTGGGCTTGTTTTGGGAGCAGAGGAACAAATCATTTGAAGTTGACATTTTTAAAGAAGGAAGAACGTATGGACATGGCTTAAATTCCGTCCCAGAGTGCCTATGGTGGTATAATTGTCACTTAGCCACCTCTGCCGAAGACAGTGGTTCAGCATAAGACGGATTCACCCTGATGTCCCCACCACAGCTTCTGTCCTGATGTCATTTATTGGAGCTATTTGACGTCGGAAACTGTGGCATTAATATTAAAGAAAGAAAGGAGGAACTGAGTAGAGGGCTATCTCCTGACCCGATTTCATTCTATACTCGCCTGAGTATCAAGTGGAAGGGAAAGTTGACCCATGCGGGGAAATTTCCATAGGATGAAAGCCCTGGCTTTACAGTCAGATGGACTTGGATTCAAACCCCAGCTCTTACTTTATCCACACAACACTTTCTAGTTGTATGACCTGGGCAAAGTCA
Source organism: Eptesicus fuscus (assembly GCF_027574615.1). Taxonomy (NCBI): domain Eukaryota; kingdom Metazoa; phylum Chordata; class Mammalia; order Chiroptera; family Vespertilionidae; genus Eptesicus; species Eptesicus fuscus. The sequence continues at coordinate 451,836 of NC_072493.1, forward strand.
GTGGCCTCAGTTTCCTGGCTGTAAAATGGGAATAATACCTAGGTTAAGGTGGTTCTGAGATTCAATTGAGATAATGTATTTAAACACTCTGGCTAATACTAAATGTTAAAAAAAGGCATAGTAGATACTATTGATCACTGATACATTGATCATATTTTGCTGAAAGGGAGAATACTCAGTTTGCCAAACTTAATAACTTGTCTCTTTAAAAAAAACACATTAAGCTTGTGGTTGGGTTGTCTGCCAATTTATTTGCCTTTCTTGCTGAGTCATACTTCTGCCTAATTAGTGTCCTGCCTGTTATATATTCTGGTCAAGCTGAGCTGTTTCATATCAGAGAGGAAATAACTTTCTGCCTTCAAGCTCCTTACTTGACTGCCAAGTCAGGGTGCTACGAGGAAGCCACCTGCTTTTTGGGTATGTTGGGGTTATGAAACCTTTGGGTAATGGGCTCGTTCATTTATTCACACTCTGGTATTGACAGGAAGATGCTCGATTGTGGTCCGAATTCCCGGTCAGAATTAGGTTGTGATTCTAATCATATTCGATGGTGCCTCGTGGGTGAAATTGTGCTTTTGTCTTCGCTACGTCCTGACTCTCCTTTGGCCGGTGGTTTTAGGTGTGCAGCACAGCAAGGATGGCAGACTTTGGGGTCTCAGCTGGCCAGTCTGTGGCGGTGGTCTGGGATAAGCCCTCCCCGCCGGGGGCTCTGAGAGACCTGGTGGGAAAGCTTCAGGCGTTGACCGGCAGCGAGGGCCGAGTGTCAGTGGAAAACATCCACCAGCTGTTGCAATGTAAGTACCTACCCAGGTTGTCTACAGGGTCAGGGCGGGGAGGTGGGGGACTCCCACGGGAGCTGCATTTCTGATAAGATAACGGAGTTTTTGGTTTGGGTGGCACATGATGGCAGTGGCCTGTCACCCTGCTGTTTTCAGTTGAGGTGCAATGGACTTGGGCGTGTGGTTGATTTATATCAGCATATTCTTGTTTCATTAGCTACGCCACTTTTTTTCAAAGCCTACTCTTCAGATTCCTCTTTGATTTCTTCCCATGAGCGTATCAAAGGGTATGAAAGTAGTAAGACTCGGGGAGAGCAGGGCAGCATGTCCCCTTACTATAACGGTGGTCTAATCGCATTTGCTGAACGGGTGGGTGTGCATTCTACAGGGCCAGGCGTAGCCTTGGTGGGGGCTCGGAGGGCTTGGGAGACGGCTTCTGGGGTCCAGGTGATTGCTGACACAGTCTTCCTTCTTTTCAGCTGCACACAAAGAATCTAGCTTTGACGTTATTCTAGCGGGTGCAATTCCTGGAAGCTGCACTCTGCACAGTGCTGAGATTCTGGCCGAGATGGCCCGGATCCTTCGGCCTGGGGGATGTCTTTTTCTGAAGGAGCCAGTAGAGACAGCTGTTGGTAAGGAAACCTTCCTCTGAAAGACGGGCCTTTCACAGGGTTGCATCTGTACCTGTGCTTGCTGCATCTCTCTGAGCAGGAGATACCATGTGGAGATCAGTATTCTTACAGCTGATCTTATCATTAGAGATACGTTATTGTAAAAATCTGAAGCAACACATCTGAAGAAATGTGTGATCTCTGACCCAGTAGGTAGTAAAATAGAAGGAAACTGCCCATCTGAACATGGTGGGTCCTTCAACAGGTGAACGAACGGTTAACCTTAGCTGTGTCTATACCATGGAAAACCCATGCAGCAGTAAAAAGGAACAAACTTCATGTGCGCAGCACCTTGGATGAATCCCAAGGGAATCATGCTGAGTGAAAAAGCCCGTCTCAAAGGTCACAGGCTGTCTGATTTCGCTCATACAACATTCCTGAAATACAGAGTTCCAGGTGATGGAGAACCAATTGGTGACTGCCTGGGCGGTGGTGTGTGAGGCTGTAAAGGGCTAGTATGGCCCTGGCCGGCTTGGCTCAGTGGATAGAGCGTCAGCCTGTGGACTGAGGGGTCCCGGGTTCGATTCTGGCCAAGGGCACATGCCTTGGTTGCGGGCTCGATCCCCAGTGGGGGATGTGCAGGAGGCAGCCAATCAATGATTCTCTCTCATCATTGGTGTTTCTATCTCTCTCTCCTCCCTTCCTCTCTGAAATCAATAAAGAAATATATATTTTTTTAAAAAAATAAAGGGCTAGTATGGGGGCTCCTATTTTCAGAGAACATTCTATATCTTGATTGTGGTAATTGATTACCCTAAGCTACACGTGTGCTAAGATTGCCTAGAACCACCACACATACGAACATGCACACGCACACACACGTGCATGTAAATCTGGTGAAATTTGGATAAGCTCTGTGGACTATCAGTGTCGCCTTCCTGGTCTTCATATTGTATTAGAATTGTGTGAGCTGTTACCGTGGGGGAAGCGAGGTTGAAGGGTCCTTGAGACATCCCTGAACTTTAAACACCCTGTGCGTCCATAGCTAGAGTTGAAATATAGTGACTGGAAGTGTGGGAGTGAAGAGGTAATTATTGATTCCTGGGAAACTATGATGGAACTCAGGGAATAAAAACCTCTCTTTTTTGTTCAAGTGGTAAAGTGTCAACGAGTTATTCAATTCTGAATTTTAGCATTTTTTAACCAGACTTTCCATCAAAATGTGATGACTTATTTCACCAATTGAAATGAAAATATTTTGAAGTGTATGAAGATGTTTATGTGGAGATATAAAAACGTTGCTGGGAATGTAAACCTTGGGTGACTAAACACAGTGTCTTTTGTCAGAGTATAAAAAGAGAACACTGTACTTGTTACGTTAGAGTTTCTAAAGCCTCTTTCTAATCATTATCTAACAACCCTGAAAGCCTTGGTATTTCCAAGAAGCAGAGAGCTATAAGAAACAATGAAATTACTATCTAAAACTTAAGAGTACTGGTAAGAGAATTTTGAATAACCAAGTCAAATTAAAATATCACCAAAATGTATATACATTAAACAGAAAAGGTTATTATTGTTTTAATGCCCATTGACCCAAACAGGATAGAGCCTTTATTATTTTTCCTGCTTTGACCTATAAAACTGTTGATTGGGGTTTTCCTCTTGGCAGTTAACGATAGCAAAGTGAAGACGGCATCTAAGCTGTGTTCGGCCCTGACTCTGTCTGGTCTTGTGGAAGTAAAAGAGGTATGTTGGTAGACAGCCTTCTTGGCTGGGAACTTAACCCTGGGTCACTAACCTAGTACTATATCTTCATAGACAATACAGAGAGAACCGGGGAAATACCAGCCCTGAAGGGGAGACTAGGAAATAAGTTGAGAAGTGCTTTGCATGTGAGATACAAGGACAAAACCTCTGGGGTAGTCTCCCCTGAAGAGGCTCAGCTGGGGCCCAGGTGGGTGGGGGCATATTCTGGTCTCGGTGCTGGTTAGTGGTGCTGACCACTGAGCCGGCAGAGCGGAGCACAGATTTCTTAGTGGACACCAGTCCTAGGCCCCAGGGAAGGGCAGTCACCGAGATCATCCTTGGATATTTGGTGGGCGGCTGGTGTAGGTTGGAGGGGAAATCCCATTTTTGACAGTCCAGTAGAAATATTTTAATTAAATAGAGGTGTTTATATTTCTACATTCTTCTCCAATGTTGAAATTTTCTTATGTGTGAGGTAAGAATAATATAGTGAGAGCCATTATACCACTGATTTGCTACATGACTGAAGACCTTAATTTATTCATGCCCACTCTTTATTTTTCTTTTTAGTTTAAGGTTTTTTGTTTTTTATTCTAAAATAAGGAATGCTCACAAAAATTCAGTTAATACTGAAGAATATTGAATTTGAAGTGATGACATCCTAGTCCTTGCTCACACTTCTCTCCCCAGGGGAAACCATTTTTTTTATGTATTTGCAGCTACACACACACACACACACACACACACACACACGTCATTACTTAATGTCAGGAAGGTCATATGTATACATTGTTAGGTCACTAGCTTGTAGGACATTTACCCATCTCAGTGTATCATCCCTTGTTGGCATTATGATGTAACAGTAGTCAGTGCTACAGGTGGGCTGTGATGCATTTAACCATTCTATAATTGTTAGACACAAGGTTATTGTTTTAATGACACAGCACCCCCACCCACTTTTTCGCTTTTACTGTCTGCTGCTACTTCCCAAGGCACACAGGAAGCATTTCCCTCCCGCTGTGGCTCTTTTCCTCTCAGGATCTAAATTTTACGTCCATGGTGGGCATGCTTCCCCGCTACAGGCTTAGATCCTGTTTAACAGGGCCATGTCTGATTCATCTTCACAATCATCACCCACCCCTCACAATGAATTGCACAGTGCCTTACGCCTAATAGATATTTGATAATGTTTTAAAACTTTAAGTTTTAAAACAAAGTAAAATAGGCTCAAAGTAAAAATGTAGACAAACGTTACACTCTAGGGTTATGATCAGTGAGAAACTGATGTGAGTGTGAGGTGATGTCTGTTACTTCCGCTGTTATCCTGTGTACTCCTTAAAACAGCGGTCGCCAACCGGTGATCCGTGGACCTCTGGTGGTCCGTGAGGTCCGAAAGGTTGGCGACCGCTGGTTTAAGGAAACCTTTGGAGCAGCGGTCGCCAACCCGTGGACCACAGTTGGTCCGTGAGGTCCGAAAGGTTGGCGACCGCTGACTTAAAACACAGAACTTAGGATTTGATACCCATATACTGGTAGGTGGGCTTAGAACATCATTTTGTAGAAGGAGTGTGGCCTGATCCTTTTGATGTCTTGAATTCCAGCTGCATCGAGAATCCTTGAGCCCCGAGGAGATACAGTCTGTCCAAGAACATCTGGGTTGCCATAGTGACAGTTTGGTCTCTGTGCAAATCACAGGCAAAAAACCCAACTTTGAAGTGGGTTCTTCTAGTCAACTTAAGCTTTCTACTGCCAAGAAGTCTCCTTCGGGTAAGACTGGACGTGCTTGTCTGAATAGGCCTGAAGGACACACTAGAAATGGAGCCAGAGATCGGAGTGGTGTGATAGATTTTTAGAGGATTAGTTCTTCCTTAATTTCTGTCATTTCCAAGTGGAAGAAATTAAGGAAGGACTAATCCTCTAAAAATGGAAGAATGCTTATTGTACTATTGTCCTAGGCATTTTCAGATCGCAACAGAACTAATGCATAGATATTAGTTCAGCCCTTCTGAACTGGAGGACACTGAGGCCTCCAGATTTTATTATGTTGTTGTTGTTTTTTATTAATTTCAGAGGGAGGAAAGGAGAGGAAGAGAGAGATAGAAATATCAGTGATGAGAGAGAATCATCAATCAGCTGCCTCCTGCACTCCCGATACTGGGGATTGAGCCCACAACCTGGGCATGTGCCCTGACGGGGAATCAAACCATGACCTGGTTCATAGGTCGATGCTCAACCACTGGGCCACACCAGCTGGGCGAGGCCTCCCCTCCGGATTTTAGAGGCCTGAGTCACAGAGCTTAGTTAGTGAGTCTTTCCAAGCCCCAGAATTTTGATATTTATCCTCAGAAGACCTCATGGTGGTGTCATGATAGATAGGAGTGCCCTGCGCCTCTTTCCATGCTTTTGTGCCACTAACGTTAGCTTTTCTTCCTTTGAGGATCCTAAGACACTTGTAAAAACATTTCTTCTGCTCAGAAAATTACATTCCCCACCCTGCTTTGCATTTCCAGTCCCTGTTTTTTAATGCCCAGGTTGAGAAAATTGTCCCAGCTCTGAAGTGTGCAAAGGTGTATAGGGCCAGTCACACTGCTCTGTTTTGACTGTCCATCTTACACCTTCAAGAAACCCTTGGAAATCCTAACCTTTGGGTTCATAGTCCCGAGGGGTGGGAACAGCTTAGAGGAGCACTTTGCCCAGTGGAAGGTCCGAGCATGCAGTTATGGCAGTGATCACTAGGGGGTGCTCTTACCCCCAGGCCCATTTGAGAACAGGCCTCACACTGAATTGGGCTCTCCTGTCCGGTAGAGAACTCGGGAAGTGTGAGGCTTTCCGCCACCCCTTTGTTACACGGCCAGCATCAGCTCCAGAGCTTATTTTCTCGTGTGTAACAGGTTTATGTGAGGCTAAAGCTGTGTGTTCATCGTGCTTTTTGACACATTCTCATTTAATCTTCAGTCACCTGCAGTAGGTGTACAGAGTACCATTAGCCCGTGTTCTGAGGATGGAAACTAAGACAAAGAGGAGAAAGCAATGTGGAGTGGAAGTAAAAGCATTAGACAGAATCGCACTTGTGGCTTTGTGTAACTGGCCTAAGTGTCCAAACCTGCTTTCTGTCTATACAGTTAGGATGACAGATGCTTACCTCCTAAGGTCGTTAGCAGGATTAAATGAGATGATGTATGCGAAATGCTTCATACAATGTCTGGTACAGAGCAAGTGTTTAAAACAGGATGGCTTCTGTGACTATCACAGGGATCAGCCCAAGGCCCTGCCTTTTGTAAGTGGTAGAGCTGGGCCTTGAACCCATGGCTCTTGCCTCTCAGTCCAGTATGTTCTCTGCGCAGTCTCAATGGAAGCACTTAGGTTCGCTGTAGTCTGTTTAAGGCTTCTTGGTAGAGCTCTTCTTCTCTGTTGGTTGGACTCAGTGAAGCCTGCTGTGGACCCGGCAGCTGCCCAACTCTGGACCCTCTCGGCCACTGACATGGAGGATGAGAGCATGGTGAGTCGGCACCGGGGCACTTGGCGGCTTTCCTTTAGGCCCCCGTTGGGGGTGAGTGTTTCTGGTTTGGAGGGGCCTCCCTGCACTTGTGGGTGTGAAGGTATTTAAAGCCCAGCATTGAGGCTGTGCCTGTCACCGGCATTTCTGCATTAGAGGGAACCTCCCCACTAGTGGCCTTTGCATTTCTTTTCAGCATATTTTCCCACCGATTTTCTCGTTCTTACTCCAGGTGACACAGGGAAGACTCTCGTGAGCATGTGCAAACCTGGAAAGAGTTGTCAGCTGAAATGTTTTTACTGGCTCTTTTGGGCAAGTCACTGACACTCACTGTCTTCAGAGCAGTATTCTCCATCTGTGGTCGGTGCTTTCCTCACGCAGTTGTTCACTTCTCCAGCTATCCAAGCTACAGTGGCAGGCAGCGCGGGTTAGGGTTTGTGCCCGCAGAGAACTTCCAGGTTACCTGTCCACACGTTTATCAAAGCGTCACACAGCATATGTATCATATTGGCCCTTTTCTCTGGAATTCTAGAGAAAATATTTTATTCCCCTTTTCACCTGACAGGCCTTCTTATACAGGGTGTCCCAAAAATGTATCCACACACTTTGAATAATTATGAAGGCAGTGTTTATTGAAATACATTTCATTCTCATTTACCAGCTATCAGCTGTTCCCAGTGTAAATCGGTTCCCAGTCCCCTCACAGCCTCGTGCATGTCACTTCACTGTGGTTCTCAGCTCGGACATGAGCATCAACCTGAAGGAGGATGGCGGGTGCCTTCGTACACAGGCGGAAACCCTGCTGCCTCCGCCTGTGGCCACCTCCGCCTCTCCTTAGCAGACAGTGTGGCCATGTCACTAACTGCTTCCAACACTCCCCAGGATCTCATCGACTCAGATGAGCTGCTGGATCCAGAGGATTTAAAGAAGCCAGATCCAGCTTCCCTGCGGGCCCCTTCATGCGGAGAAGGGAAGAAGAGGAAGGCCTGCAAGAACTGGTGAGTGCTGCCGCAGCAGATGTCTGCACTCACAGTGCTCTGCTGTAACTAAAGCACAGTCTTCCCGCAGTGCATTTTAAAGAGGAGTGAAATGAACACCCAAGTACGCCTCACCAGGTTAAGAACCAGAGACATTACTGGGACTTGAACAGCCACCTCTGCAAGCTTATTTCAGAGAGGGAGGGAGAGGAAGAGAGGTAGAAACGTCAATGATGAGAGAGAGTCATTGATCGGCTGCCTCCTGTACACTCCTACTGGGGACCGAGCCCACAACCCAGGCATGTGCCCTGACTGGGAATCAAACTGGTTCATAGGTTGATGCTTAACCAGTTTTCACATGTAGGTGGATAGTTTAACCACCTACATGTGACTCTCCAAACAATATAGTATTTAGTTGTGAAGAACTGAAGGGTAAGCCCAGCCTGAGCAGACAAGGAAAGATGGGCACTCCATATCTGTGAAGGCTCCCAGGGAAGGACAAGATCGATAGGGTCCTCTGCTCTGGCTCCTTTTGCTCCCGGGAAGTCAGTGGGAAGGTCTGAAGAGGAAAGTCTGCATGCATTTGGGACTGCCAGGATTTGGGGTTTCTGGGTGGTGGCCAGTCTCACTCACCAGCTACTGACTCCCCAGCACGTGTGGCCTTGCCGAAGAACTGGAAAAGGAGAATTCCCGGGCACAGACAAGCTCCCAACCCAAGTCGGCTTGTGGAAACGTAAATATCGTGGCTTAGTATTCCCCAGATCCTCAGTGGTATCGAGCGCCGTCCTGAGCTCCACAGACTAGCTCCCGCTGTAAGGAACTTCCTGCCCGGTATTTCAGCGATCGGTGGTTACGTGAGAACATGTATGTAGGTCTTCGTGGGGAAGCAAGGTTATCTCTTAAGAGAGGGTCGGCATGCTCATGCCCAGACGGGGGCTCTTGTTTCTTATTTTTGTCCCTTCCCACTTCCTGGTGGACCTGAGGTTATTCCGCCCTTTGGCTGAGCTCAGCTGGAATTGAATGCTGAGAAGATAGAAATACGGCCTAAGGAGCTGCTCCAGGCCCTTGTTCTCATAGGCCTGAGATCTTACAACTCCAGTGTCTGGGCCCCCAGGGACCTCCAAATGCACCCCGCCATTTCCTTTGGCTGCTGTGGCCGTAACATGAAATTAGGGATCCCGTCTAGCCCCTAACCTGGCATAAGCTTCCCGTGTGGCGGGCTCTCCAGTATGTTACAACGTATTATTATGTCCACAGTGCTACCTGGGCGACGCTTTCCGCTGCGCCAGCTGCCCCTACCTCGGGATGCCAGCCTTCAAGCCCGGGGAGCAGGTGCTCCTGAGCAACAGCAACCTCAGCGACGCCTAGGAGGGACCCGCCGGCACACGGCTGCTCCGGCCACTCTGCCTCAGACCCTGTCTCTGCCTCGGCTCTCTCTGGGAAGCCCGTTTGCAGGGAGGGGCTTAGGCAGAGGGAAGCTGGCTGTGGGGTGCAGGGTGTGTAGTGCTGCTGTGGATCAAAAGACGGAGGTGTCCTGGGCCGGGTACCTGGGCGGGCCGGTTTCTTCATAGTGCTAGGGAACCGGCATGGGTCCTGGAGAGGTCCCCCGCCCAGGGTCAACGTGCTGATCATAACACTCCGCGCCCAGACTCCCCGAGTATTAACTCCGTGGCAGGGCCCTGCCCCTACTCTGCGCTCAGCGGGTGCCGCTACTTGTCTTAGAGGGTTGGTGGCTTACTCACCATGCAGTTCCTAGTGACATGAGTCAAGTGATTCATCACCTCAGGGCACCAAGGGAGTCGGTCACTCAGGGGTTGCTGTGATCATAGTCCCTGTACCCATCCACCCCCACCCGTGTTTCATGTGTTGCACCTGTGTTCTGTTCGTCTGCAGTTACTATTAAACTCTTGTACTTCCACGGATCAGTTGTGAAGAGGGGATGTGTGTGGGGTGTCTGACAGCCGTGCAAACTCAACTTGCACCACAGAACTTCTGTTTTGGAGACTGTGCCCCGCACAGTGGGACTGGTCCTTCTAGGGAGCGGGCCGCTCTGTCTCCTTTAGAAGAGTCCTGGTTGGAGGAAGCAGGACAGAAAGCTGAACCCACAGCTCACCTCTCAGCAGGAGACCCTTCTCATTTCCGCCCTCGCAGACCTGGCGTGCCTCTTGCTCATAGTTGGGAGGGTGTGTGGGGTTGAGAGGCCTGGGTGGTTCTGTCTTACCAATAAATAGAAGTGCTCTTTGGTATTAGTGCTCAAAGCTTGCTTTTGCTTCTCCTGGTCCCGGCGGGTGGAGCTCAGTTACGGGTGTGGCTAGATTCTAGTTTGACTGCGAAGCCCCTGTGATGGGCAGAGTTCCATGACGCCCCTTAGCTCCCCACGCCCGGTGGATGCCTGCCCTTGCGTTTGAGCGGGGCCTGTGAGCATGGTGGGCCCTCACTGCTATGGCGAGGTTGCATTATGTGGCGGAAGTGAGGGGGTTTGCAGGCGTGAAGTCCCTAGGGGACCATCAGTGAAAAGGGAGGTATCCCGAGGGGCCTGGCCTGAGTGCTGGTCCTTTAGAAGAACCGGAGAACGAGGGTTTCTCTGGCCTCCAGTGCCGTGATGTGAGGTCCCGGGCAAGGGCCTGCAGGCAACTGTTGGGAGTCAAGAGCAGACCATTGAGGGTCTTGCAAAGGTTCTGCAGTGAGAGGTGGGCAAGTGGGGGTGGGGCTGCAGGAACCCCCAGGCCAGGGAGCTCCCCAGCTGGGAACGTCTGCGGAATTGGATCAGACTCTTAAGGGGAAGTGTGCTCAGCCCCTCACCGGACAAGAGGTCACAGGTGAGCACAGAGGCTGGTCTGGGAGGAGACTGGGGGACTTGGGGTCTGACAAGAGACCTGAGAGAACCCAGACAGCGCTTCCTAGAGCCCCTCCCTGCTCATGCACCGCAGAGGGGGGTCTGCTGAGCCTCTCGTCCACACCCCCTGCTCTTCCCTCAGCCCTGCCCCTGCCTAGGCCTCTCTCAGCAGGGCCTCCCTCACTGAGTGGCCAGGTCCTCTGAGCCTCAGCTCCCTTTCTGACCTGGATGGGGCAGGACCAGATGTTCTCCGAGGGCCCAGCAGTGTGGCCGCCCGGGCGGACAGACACGCTGACACAGACTGCGGAGGAAAGACTTTAATCGGGCCCTTTCATGCCTCGGTTCCAGTTGGGAAAAGGAGGGGTCCTCTTTCCTTGGACGGCGCCCACTGGACCCAGCAGCTGGGGGTTGGGGTAGCGAACACTGAGGCACCGGAAGTTTCCATATGGTGCAGGAAGAAATCAGGACTCCTGGATGCTGGGGTCATGTGACCTCATGATGCTTCGCAAGTATTTGACTGCCTTCTTCACCATGGCTTCCTTGGGGTTCGCACAGATGGACCTGCCCTGGACAGTTACAAACCTACAGCGGGAGAAGCCGGGCGTCAGGGCAGAAGGCTCCACAGCCCAGCAGCCTCGCCCTGCGCCTGCCGGACCTGCTGACGTCACACAGGTCAGTAGGAAATCTGGGGCATCAGGCTCTGCCTCAGTGACTCGGGGACTTGTCCCTTCCAGACAGCCGGGGGACCAGTGGGGGGCGGGTGGTGAGACTACATCCGCTGTGGCTGCCCATGTGACGTGGGGCTGTCCCGTCTCTCTCAGGGCCTCAGTGTTCCCATTGGTCAATGAAGAGGGGGGACCTCAGGCCTGGGCCTTGGGCCATTGCAGTGTGGGGTACAGGGGCAGGGCCTGGGTGACAGGGGACACGAAGGCCACACGCCCCTCTCTTCCTCCCAGGGGCCCTTCTGAAAGCTCCAAGTCCTCCCTCTCCCACGCTCAGCTCCCAGGATTGGGGGGGGGGGGGGGGTGCTTACACGAAGGCAGCTCTGGGACACTCCTCCGAGGTCCGGTACCACCGCACCACCCTCCGCACAGGGATGGCCCCTTTGAAGTACTCCACGCAGCACTCCCGGCCCACATGGATCCCTCGAGCTGCGAGGAAGAAGCGGGAGCAGGTGTGAGACCTGTCTGTGGGCAGGGTGCCTGTGTGTGTGTGTGTGTGTCTGTCTGTGGAGAGGAGTCTGTGTGCCTGTCTATGTGTGTGTGTCTGAGGGGTACAAGGGTGGGTCCGTGTTAGGGGTGGGGGTTGTGTGTTGATGGGGGGATCTGTGAGGGGAGCATGCAGAGGGCTTGCACGTGTCTGTGTGTGTGTCACATGCGCACATTGTGTGCCTAAGGTCTCCGTGTGGGCTTTGGGAGCTCCTGTGTGTGTGTATGTATGTGCATGTATCTGTGTGTGCTTGGGAGGGGGTGTGTGTGTGTGCATATGTCTGAGTGTGTGTACCTGTGTTTGGGGGAGTGGTGCATGCTTACTTGTATGTGAGTCTGTGTGTGCATCTGTGTGTGTGTGCACACTCAACGCCAGCTCTGAGCACGCATGGACTCGGCCAGGCTCTGGGCTGAGCCTCCCGGCACAGCTCACACGGTCCCCCAGCACACCTGAGACAGGTGCCTTCATCCCCATTGGACAGACGGTGAGACGGAGGCCAGGGGCTCAGTTCCCTCATCTCTGCACAACGACAGATATCTGACACAGCAGAGACAGGCTGGAGACGTGTGGCTTAGTTACCACCATGCCAGCGTGTTTTCTAAGAAGCCCGACCGCCCTCGACCATCGGGGCTGTAACCTGGTCTGACGCACTCGGGGCGAGGTGCTCAGCGCTTGCCTCAGGAGTGAGAACGCAGGCACAGCGGCCGAAGGTGGCCCCTGACAAGATAGCCTCCGAGGCTGCCCGCGGGCGGCAGGCCCTCGCCAGCTTGTGTCTGATCTCAGCCTTCCTTTCCCAACTGAATGTAAAAATCTCTCTCCGCATCTGGGAACCGATTCCCCTGCTTTTATCCAATTCCCTCGGGGTATGGAAGACCCATTCATTAAACATGCTGACAAATTCTTCTGAGAATTGTTCGCTTTTCACTGTTGAAACACAACTACAGCCACCGGCTCACAACCATTGGAGTGTGAGATGTGGGAGCCCTCAGCCAATCTCCTCACCTCCTCCTCACCTTCATCATTATTTTTCTCTCAACGCCTCCCCCAAATCCTATTGCTGCTGACCTCTCACCTCTTTGCAGGAAATAACACACAAGTGTGCGCATGTCCGTCCCCCCACTCTCACCTGCACGGGCGTCCTGCAGGGAAGCCCCCAGGAGGAGGGTGAGCAGGAGCAGCATCTTCCCTGGGGTCATGGTGCTGGAGCCCAGGAGAAGGTCTGCGTGTGGTCTCTGCTGGGGACAGGGTGGGAGCCCAGGGTGGAGGGGACCTATTTAGCCTCGCTGGGATCTTGCCCCGCCCATCACCTCTTCCTCCCATCCTTCCCTAACCAGTGGAGTTTGAAGAACTTGAGATGATTCTGTAGAAGTCCAGGCTTGGAATGTTTGTGGCTTTCCAGTGAACAGGGGCTCAAGTGGGGACAGAGGAGGGGTATTCATCCGGGGGCCACAGAAACATACTTCTCCTTTTGTAGATGTATTTCTTGGTTCCTCTTAGGACAGAAAAAGCTTGATCCTAGACTGGAATCGTCCTGCTTCGAACCTCCTTTGTGCACGGTGCCCTGGGAGGGGGACAGCCAGGCAGGGGCCAAGAGAGGCTGCTGAACCTGGGACCGGAGGAGCTCAGGGTGCAAAAAGGGCTCCTCTCCTGGGGGACCGGCCGGCTGCACGTGCACACGGCAGCTCCCTGCAGGGAGGACCACAGCTCCATCTTGTTCTGAGAAAGGCCCGAGGCCCAGACAACTTTGGTCGTGGCTCCTTTCCCAAGTTCAAGGTCAGGGTCTTCCCCTGAGCCACAGAAGGCCAGGGTCTGGCAGTTTCTAATCATCCTTTAGCCCAGATTTGATTTGTCTTCTTGGGAAGGCACCTTCCCCCAAATGCAGCGTCTCACCTGAGCGAGGACCCTTTCATGCCTCTGTTCCAGTTGGGAAAAGGATGGGTGCTCTTTCCTCTGGCTCCCAGCAGAGCCAAGTCTGCATGGGACAGCTGGTCAGGGTCCAGCCCTGGCCAGGCCCGGAGCAGACTTGCCAGGAACCCAATGGCCATCAGTGCACCGGGTCAGCAGAGAACAGGGCCAATCGTCTGCTTAGGGTTCCCCGGGCCAGATCATGACAGCCCCTTCATCAGGTGGGAGTCCCGCCTACCTCCAGGTGGGCAGCTCTGGACTTTGATGTTGACACTTGGGACCTAGGCCTGGCTCCACCCTGTCCCTGAGGGACTGGGGGCAGCTTGGAATGACACCGCCCCTGCAGTCACATTCCATTGCCAGAGATGATAACCTCTGGAATGACATCGCCCTGCAGTCATATTCCATTGCCAGTGGTGGTAACCCCTGGAATGACATCGCCCTGCAGTCACATTCCATTCCCAGTGATGATAACGGCAGGTGCTGACTGTGAAACCCCACTCCTGGGACCAGGTGCTCAGCTGTGAACCTGGGAGAGGAAACCATGACTCTGGACTGGACCATGGACGGGAGAGCCAGGTGCTCCTCCCCCCAGGGCACCTTGGGAGGCTGGGGCTGCTTCAGTCCCTATGGGGAGGGAGCCGCCCCGTCCATGGCAGAGCCTCCTGTGGGCAGGATCTCCTCTCCCGGCCTCGGTCTCACTGCTCACAGACCCTCCCTGGGCCTCAGTTTCACCATCTGTAGAGGGGCATTTGGGCTGTCCCAGGGGCCCCGTCACAATGGTTGCATTTCTCATCACCTGCCAGAGACCCCTAAGCTCACCCACTCCTCAAGCCACAGCCTGGGCGGTTCTTTGGCCCCTGCCCGCCTGGCTGGGCCTCGCCTCTGTCCCCCAGGCAGCCGTCCCTTTGCACGTGCAATGGAGGAGGGGGGTCCCGCCTGTGCTCTTGCTGGACACCAGCTTCCTGCACAGCAGCACCCGGCTGTCCCGCCTGCTGAAGCAGAGGGGGCCCGGCTGGGGGGGGAAGCTCCGGGCTGGAGGCAGAGCTTTGGGCCCAGAGGAAACAGGAAAGCGCAGAGGTGCGTGGGGAGGGTCTGGGTCCCACGCGGAGGCAGAGGGAGTCTGTCTGCTGATGCCGCCCTGTGGATAGAGTGTCTCCTGACCTCTCTGTTCCCCGTGGCCTCTGCCCAGCGGCTTTTGTCCACCATCTGTGGCTTCTCCACCTGCCACAGGGGTCCTTTGTGCCCGGTGCCCTGTGCTGGACAAGAGGGGGCTGTTGCGATGGAGCAGCAGTTTGTTTATGGCGAGGCCCCGGCCCTCACAGCTGGGGAAACTCCCGAATGGGTTGTGAGTCCCCCTGTTCTGCCAAAGACTCAGAACTTTTCTCTGGAAGGACCCAAATTCCCCTGTCCCTTCTGGGGAACGGGCCACGGCAGCAGGAACTGAAGTCTGCACTAGCTCGGGGCTGGTGCAGGCTGCCTGGCCGGGGAGGGAGGAGGGGCAGAGCAGCAAGAGTGCCAGTGAGCACCTGCTGTCTGCCTGGCTGGGCCGGGGCTGGGGGCGGGCAGAGGTCAGATGCAGCCCCTGCTCTTGAGGGAGTTCGAAGCTGGTGAGGCTGGAGGAGCAAGGCCTGGTCCACATAGGGACGTGCGGGTGAGATAAAGGGCCGCGAGGCCCAGCGTGGGGAGAGGATGCCACTGGACAACTTGGAAGGCTGCCTGGAGGAGGAGGCCATTGAGCTGGGCGTTGTGGGTGAAGGAGGGGCAGGCGTTCCTCACGAGCAAAGGGCTTAGCAAAGGTGGAGAGGACAGAATGTGCAGACAAACGAGGGAAACAGCGCGGAACGCTGGAGGACGAGAGCCTGGAGGTGACGCCAGGAGAGCAAGCTTCGGGAGGACAGGCGTGTCTCTGCCCACCGCCCTGTGTCCCGCTCCCAGCACGGCGCCTGGCACACAGCGGGCTTCCCATGAGGCTTGGCAGAGCGAGCACGGGACCGAAGGAGGAGGAGGTGAGGCTGAGCAGGGGCCTCGGTGGAGAAACCGCGGAGGCCAGCACACCTCTCGGCCTCCCTTGGAGACCAGGGACATTTTCGGGTGGTTTCCTCACAGGGATTAACCGGCTTACTCCTCCCGCCGTGAAACGGCTTCTAAGGGACCTTCCAGGTGGGGTCCTGGAGCCTGGGCCTGGGCTCAGAGCCGCGGTGTGGGCTCCGCGACCCGAGGTCTGGCAGGGGAACCAGGACTGCTCCCTGGAGGAGAGCTCTGTGGAGGGCTCCCGGGATGGGGAGCCCCTGGTGGGGAAAGAAGGGCACAGGCAGGGAAACAAACAGGTGCAGGCCGGTTAGAACAGTCACAGGGAACTGGGTCTGCGTGGGAGGAAGCGGCCATGGCGCTCCCTGTCTCAACACCTCTGACTGGTGGGAGTCCACACCCCCACCTCCCACCCCGCTTCAGCCTGGTCCTTTCCCCTGACAGGGAGGGAGGGGGGCTCCTGCCCCACCCTGGCTCTCCTGTGGGCTGGGCTGGGACCAGGGATGCTGCTGTCACAGCACCAAGAACTTCACCCCAGGCTGCAGAGCAGGGGGCGCACTGCTGGGGTTGCTGGGGTGGAAGCAACTTATCTTCAAAGTGCACACGACAGTGTCACTGCGATGGCAAAAGTTGTCACCCCAGGTCACGGCCGTGTCAGCCGAGGCTCCAGCGGGTGCAAGCGCTTGCCCGGGGTCTCAGGTAGCATCTGGTAAGGATCTAGTCTTTTGTCTACTCGGCTCCATCCTCTCACAGCGGAAGCTAGACTCGTCCTGCCTGCCGGGGGTGGGGGGGAGGGGGTGGGGGGCGGTGAGATGTGGAGGCCTCGAATGCTTTTACCATCCCCCAACCCCAAAACATGTCCCGCTCCCCTGTCCCAAGGGCCTGACCCGCTCACTGATGAGTCCGTTGTTCTGACTCATTGTCAGTCTGCTTGATTCCTCAAGTCAGAACCTCCAGGGTCATCCCTCAACTCCCACGTTCAATCAGCAAGACCTGCTGAGTCAGCCACCTGGATGTGTCTCAAATCCATTTGCTTCTCACCATCCACATGGCCATCCCCTCCATCTCTCCACTGGACGGGGCTCCCCACACAGCACCCGGCTTCCAGGCTTGCCCTCTAGTCTGTCCTTCTCTGAATGCCCAGCGATCTTCCCAAAACACAAATCACCGCTCTCAAAAATCCTTCAATGCCGCCCATTGTTCTCAGGATGAAGTCCAGATTCCTACCAACTTCTCCAGCCTCAACTTTTGCCCCCACACACCATCTCACTTTGCTCTAGCCATGCCAGCCTTCTTTCGGTTCCTGGAAAGTGCCAGGCTCTCAGGGACACCCAAGCCTTTGTACAGGCTGTTCCTCCTGTCTAGAACACCCTCACACCCCACTTCCTTCCGTTCCCACCCTCCTTCGGATTGCAGCGTAAACCCTCACTTCCTCCCTTCAGCCCCCACTTTCCTCTGTGTCCTCACAGGTCACAAACTTCATGCTCTTCCCATTGCATTGTGATTGTTGGTTTATTGCTGCAAACTCCTTGAAAATAGGATCTCTTTTATGTTCCAACTTGTACCTACAAGACTTAGCACCCAGTAGGTACTCAATAAAATATGTTTATTTAATGGATGCAGAGGTAGGTGATTGAGTGGATAGATGGATGGAAGGAAGGATGGAAGGAAGGAAGGAAGGAAGGAAGGAAGGAAGGAAGGAAGGATGAAAGGATGGATGGATGGATGAAAAAAAGATGGATGGGTGAATGGGTTTATGGATGATGGACAGATGGATGGAAGGAAAGATGGATGGATGGATGGATGGATGGATGGATGGATGGATGGAAGGAAGGATGGATGGATGGATGGATGAATGGATGAATGGATGGAAGGAAGGAAAGATGGATGGATGGATGGATGGATGGATGGATGGATGGAAGGAAGGATGGATGGATGGATGGATGGATGGATGGATGGATGGATGGATGGATGGAAGGAAGGAAGGATGGATGGATGGATGAATGGATGAATGGATGAATGGATGGAAAGAAGGAAAGATGGATGGATGGATGGATGGATGGATGGATGGATGGATGGAAGGAAAGATGGATGGATGGATGGATGGATGGATGGATGGATGGATGGATGGATGGAAGGAAGGAAAGATGGATGGAAGGAAAGATGGATGGGTGGATGGATGGATGGATGGATGGATGGATGGATGGGTTGATGGATGCTGGATCGATGCATGGACACTTACAAGCTTCTGAACTACAACATGAGCCCAGCTTGCATTCCAACCAGGGCTCCTTCACCCAGTACTAATTATTTTTGGTCCAGTGCGTCCCGCCAGCTCATGAGACACACCTGAGTCCTCCTGCCATGGATGAGGTAGAGGAACCCGGACAAAGCTCTCTGGCTCCACGTCCATCTAGGTCACAGCTTCCTTGTGGTTTGGCCATTTCTGCTTCCTGCCAAACCTAAACTGTTTCAGCAGTGCTTTTCCTCCAGCCTTCTTCAGACTGCAGCTTAAACCCTCACGTCCTTCTTCAGCTCCCGCTTTCCTCTTTCCTCATTCCTTCTGCATCCCCAAAGTGCATCCTCCCCTCAGTTACACTCCCACGCCTCGGCTCTTCCCATGTTCCCCTTCCCCTCTGCTGATGACGTGGTTCAGTCTCTTTGCTCTCCTTGACCCCAGCACCCCTTCCTCCTAACACCCAACATGCTGCCCTCCTAGTTCTCCTTTTACTCATGACCAAACTTCTCCAATGTGTTGTGTACACCTCCCACAACTATTTCCTCTCTGCCCACTTGTGATTTAATCCTTAGTAATGTGGTTTCTGGCCCCGAGACTCTAGGGACACCACTCTCTCTGGGTCTCGCAAACCTCGACGGCCACTCCCTGGACATGCCAACCCCTCACAAAGGGCACCGTGGGGCAGTGGTTACCAGCAGATGTTCTGGAAGCATGATCTACAGCTATGGTCCCAGTCCCTCTTCTGCCTGTTCCTGGTTGTGTGACCAAGGACAATTCTATGAACCTCACTCTCCTCGTCTGTACTTTTATTGATTTCAGAGAGGAAGGGAGAGACAGAAACATCAATGATAAGATAGAATCATTGATTGGGTGCCTCCTGCACACGCCCTACTGGGGATCGAGCCTGCAACCTGGGCATGTGCCCTGACTGGGAATCGAACCGTGACCTCCTGGTTGATAGATTGAGGCTCAACCACTGAGCCACACGGGCTGGGCCCATTTGCTTTCTTGATATCCCTCCCACAGGATTCAGAACGTGGTTCTTCCCCAGGTGAGCTCTCTGTGGTCTCTTTTCTGTACCATCCTTGAGCTCTCACTGCGGACTAGGCGGGTCTTCAGCAGTTCCATCTATGAGTCTACACTGAGTGGCCAGTTATTATGATCTCTGAATGCATAATCATCTGCTCACTCAGTGTGTGTGTGTGTGTGTGTGTGTGTGTGTGTGTGTGTGTGTGTGTGTATTAGAGGCCCGGTGCATGAATTCGTGCATGGGTGGGGGGTTCGGTCAGCCTGGCCAGGGGGAGGGAATATGGGCGGTTAACCGGCCTGCCTGCTGGTCGAACTCCTGGTCAAGGGGACAATTTTCATATTAGCCTTTTATTATATAGGATATACACTAAGTGGCCAGATTATTATGTGTTCAGAGATCATCATCATCTGGGCACTCAGTGTATATTGTCCTCACTACAGGCCTAGGCAGTGAGAACTATCAGCCACAGTTTACAGATGAGAAAACGGGACCAACCACAGTGGTTAAGAAATCATCCCAAGGACACACGGAGCTGCCAAGTGCCAGAAGGCTGCCTGGAGCTCTGTCCTGGGGTTTGTTTTCTCCTGGAGCAACCCTCTCACCCTCTCTGACGTCATCCACGCAGGCCTTTGGCCTTGGGATGGACTCTCCGTACATCTCTGTCCTCAGCCTCGACTAGTGACTGATCAAACACACCCTCCTGGCCTGTACTGGTCGATGCCTTAGGTCTCGCTACCTTGGGGTCCGGACAGCTCTGTGCAGACTGTGGGCTACTGAGGAGTAGAAATCTGTCCCCTCATGGTTAACTCAGCCCCAAGGACAAAAAAGGCAAGACCCAGTTTCGTCTCAACCAACTTCCCCTTTTTCAGTTCAGGCCGGCGTCATTCCTCACCTCCGCATCTGCCCCACTGGTCTGGGACGTTGTCCTTACTCATTCCTCGCCTCCAGCCCCCACAGCACATCAGGCCCAGACTGTGCTCAGTGATGTCTTGGGGTGATGCTCAGCTTCCTCACTTCCCCCTCATTCTCAGTGGCTCAGCCCAAATCCTTCACAGTTCCCCTAACTTTGCTCTGCCCTGGTTCCTCCTGACCCTGTCAGCCTGTATGCCCGTGTCTTATAGGTCTTTCTCAAGGGCTGCTCTCACAGCATACAGCCCTCTTTACGAACCATCAATGGCTCCCTGCTTCCCTCCCCCTCCACTTGAAACTCATCAGGCCCATCTTTAAGCCCTGCTATGACTCTGGTCCATTCCCCCTATTCGTCTCATCTTGCAGCTCCCCAAAGTTCAACTTCCGCGAGGGTCAGTGTGGTCCCCGACTAGTGACTTGCTTTGCTGGTCCTGTCCTCCTCTTTTCTGGACTAGCCACCCCTAGAACCAAATTCTATCCATGGCTCGTATATGACATGCCATAGAAGGTTAAGGCAGGGGTCACTGCTAGGCCAGGGGCCAGGAGCAGACCCTCAGTCAGGTAACCAACTGGGTGTGAATTTAGCTCTGTCATCAGTGAGCTGTGAGACTCCAAGCAAGTCACTTCTCTCCAAGCCTCAGTTTCCACATCTGCAAAATGGAAGTAACAATCATAACTACACTAGAAGGCTTCAGTTGGTGCTGCCTTAGTGCATATGTGTGGCAGATAGTCCATGTTCCTGACTTTAAATGGCATCTCTATGCCAATGACTCCCAAATTTCTCTCACCAACTGCCTACTCAACGCGTTGAACAGGCGTCACCCACCCACCAAGTCTGAAGCTGGATTTCGGATTCCCTCCACCCCCACACCAGCTCCTCCCCAGTTCTTTACCAGCTCCTTCCTTCCAGTTGCTCGAGCCAGAAACCAGGGTGCCATCTTGATGCCTCTTTCTCTCACCCCCACTTCCCATCTGCCTTCAGCACCCATCCAGAGCCCATCCTCTCTCCCCTCCGCTGCCTCCCGGCAGTCTCCTGCCTCCATCCTTGCCCCTGCAATCTCTTCTCGGCGCAGTGGCCACAGGGAACTGGAGTGTGCTCTGTTCATAACACCCCATGGCTCTCCGTCGCACTCAGAGGAAATGCCAAAGACCCTACAGTGGCCTGGAGACCCTATATGCTCGGCCCCCGCCCCTTCCCTTCCTGCTTCGCCTGGGCCACTCTGGCCTCCTCACTGGGCCTCAACCACCCAGGCACACGCTCACCTTCGGATGCTCGCACAGACTGTCCTTTCAGCCTAGAATGTTCTTCCCCTGGGCACTGTGTGACTCACTTTTTCACCTCCTGCAAATCTTTGCTTAAATGTCACCTTTCAATAGAACCCATCCTATTTAAGATCGCAACCTCCCCACCTCTTCCTCCGCCCTAGTTTTTCTTTTCTTGCTGTAATACCTACCACTCGTTCCTGTATTTGCTTATTCTGTCTGCACGGAATGTAGCTCCATGGGACAGAGGCCTTTGTCCCTTCCGTTCACTGAAGCATATTCCCTGGCGCATGGCCGACCCTCCATTCCTGCGTGTTGGTTCCGTGAGTGGGTGCATCAATGGCTGGCGTTGCTCCTGAAGCCGAGTCCGTAAACTCCTCATTGAGCCTCATTCTTACCTGGCGCTTGTCTCCATCCCTCTCGAGCCTGGGCTTCCGGACTCCATCTGGGCTCCCACTCCAGCCCCGCGAAGCAGGTCCTTTCACCCACCGCTGGAGTCCAACTCTTTCCTGGGCCGTTTGCTCCAAGTTATTTCACCGGCAGGTCTTCGGCCTCCCACCCACTGGGACAATTCGGGCTGCACTGCCGAGTGACCGAGTGACCGAGTGACCGATTCAAGGCTCATCCCTCAGGCTGCAAAGCAGACCCTTCCAGTAGAAGTCAGAAGTCCGCAGCAGCCTGCCTGGGGGGTGGGGGGTGGGGTCCTTCCTGCTACCGAACCCTCTGTGCTCCCAGGAAGGTGTTTTCAGCACCAGGGTCAGCGCTAAGAGCCTGGCCCCGGGAAAGGAGACTCTGGCACCCTTTCTAAGGAGCCTGTGGATCTGGCCCTTTTGAAGGCTTGGGGATCCCCCGCCCCATTCCCGTCCAACCTCAGCCACTGCAGAAAAGCCAGCAAGGAAAGGGCCGTCAGCATTTGGCGACTTAACATGTGGTGCAGTCCTACCAAGATCATGGCTCTCCCAGGGGCGCTGAGGGTGCAGGCTGCCGCTGAGCAGGGTCCATCTAGACTGGGGAAGCAGGGGCCTCCGGAGGAGACTCAGGCCCCCACCGTTTCTAGTGAGAAGCAGGCATGTCAGTAGCCTCTCGGCCAGGGCCAGTCGGGCTGTGGCTTGTCCTTCCACACGCTGGGCCTTCCCCCTCAGCCCACGGGCTTACCCCAGGGTCCTCCCTCCCTCCTGCCCTGCCCGCCTCCTTTCAGATCTCCTAACTCCTTGCTTTTTTATTTTTTAAGTGAAACTAAAGCTGTCTAATCCAGCTCCACCGATGATTTGGTGTTTTCATTGGGATCGCTTTGAATGTACAGATTTACTTAGGGAGCTGGTCGCCTTTCCCCTCCATTTTCTATCTGCTCCTTGGAGTCTTTCTCACCATCCAATCCCTCCTCTCCCAGCCAGCGCCTCCTCCTTCCTGCCCTCCCCAGGGGCCGCAGTCTGGGGAGGGGGTGCTGGGCTCTCTGCGTTGTCTCCGGTTGGGTTCATGAAGGATGTGCTCCCGAGGGAGATGGGTATGGAGTGGGAGCGTGAGGGCGGGGAAGGGATGGGAGCCGGGCAAAGGTGTGACTTCGGGCAACGTCCCAGGAGGTAGCTTCTGCTGACCACATGGGGGCGCCCGAGTTCAAGTGAGACGTGAAAGCAGCTGACGGGAGTGGGGCTCTGCCTGGGGCACCAGCATTGTTATTCACATCGCGTACCACCACCAGGGGGAGAGGTAACTACGGCCCACTGAGGTCCCTCCTCATCCACCCTCCGCGGACTAATGGAAACTGAACTAACTGGGCATCCATTAGCCCCATGCGTTTCTTCATAGCTTACTAACAAATGCATGTATGTCCTTAAACATATATAGCAGTGTTCATGCGTGTTTTTAAGCCTTATATTAATACTAGAGGCTCGATGCACAAAATTCGTGCAAGGGGCTCGGCCCTCATAGCCGGGGCTTCGTCTGGAAGGTCATCCAGAAGGACTTCCGGAAGGATGTCCGGTCTAATTAGCATAGTATGCTTTTATTATTATAGACTATCCTACTGTGTCTGAACTTCCACATCCAGCCGTGTTGAACTTGAGAGTCATGTGTGTTGACAGGTGCCCATGTATTTCTTTTCTTTTCACCATGGTGAGCTATTCCATACAATACTATCTTACCTTATAATAGACAAATATGCAAATTGACCGCACCTTCGCTACGCCCAAAGCCACGCCCACCAACCAAGCCACGCCCACCAGGAAACCATTGCAGGGATGTTGGGGTGTGGCGGAGCCCAAGGCCGGGAAAGCCGCCTGAGGCTTTCCCGGCCTTGGGCGCCAGCGGGGAGCCTGCGCTGATCGCGGGGTCGGCTCCTGCGATCGGGTCGCAGGGACGCTGGGTGCAGCCGAGCCCAAGGCCACCACCCAGGGCCAAGCCCGGACCCTGAAAGAAGGCAGAAGGCGGTGGCCACAGCCAAGGCCTGGGTCCCCGGTGCCGGCAGAAAACTGGTGCAGGCAGCCAGGTGAATGAAGGTCTATTGCACGAATCTTCGTGCAAACGGGCTACTAGTTGATTATATAGTTATAATAACGATATAATTATATAATATGCACCTATATAATGTAATTATGCCACAATTAACAGAAAAGAATGGGGTCTCTGGAGTTGGACTGCCTGCTGACTTAGTCACTTACTAGCTCTGTGACTTTGGGTTAAAATATCTCATCTCTCTGTGTGTCAGGACTTCTACCTGGAATATAGGACTCGGATTAGCAGGGCTTATCTTACAGCGAGGGCTGAAATTAAATGAGAAAATTCTTTCAAAGTCTCACAGGGGTGTGTGAGGGGGACTGCGAGCTTCGCAGGGAGCGGACACTGTCCCCAGAGCACTTGGCCCAGTGCAGGCTTCCTGCGGGTCCAGGCCGGGTCTGGGAGCAACTTTTTGACCAGGCTGTGATGGTGGAGGGTCAGAGGGGTTCAGAGGTGACGTGGACACACCTGTACAATGGCCACCTTTAGTCTCTGACAGCCCGTGGAGGTAGGTAAGTATTTTTCACCAGGATGTGCCTTGGAATGCAGGTCCCCACATGGACAGGCGGGCTTCCCGTAAGTCAGAAAGCCATGGGAGACAGACGCCAGGTCAGCCCGTGCCAATGGGCACAGTGGCTTTTCCCCTCTTGGACTCCTCCCGGGACACGTGGTGGTCACGGGGCACAAAGGGGAACGAGAGACAGATGGCTGCCCTCGCGGGTCTCACGGAAGCAGTGAAACAAGCAGGTAGAGCTGAGCGGCCTGAGGGCTTTGCTGGCACAGAGCGGGTGAGTCTCCACAGCAGAGAATCTTCACTAGACTAAGAAGTCAGGGAAGGCCTCCCGGAGGAAGCGACCTCTCAGCTGGTGAGTAGGGGTTGGCCAGGAGAACAGTAAAGGGAGACGTTATTCCAACAGGGAACAGCTCGTACAATGGCTCAGAGGTGGAGAGAGAAGGTTGACTTGAGAATATAAGAAAATGTGTGGCCAGAAGTGGTGGGGAGTGAGAACAGGGGGACCAGCATCCTGAGAAACAAGGGGGAGCCAGAGGACCCACGGAAATCCTCCAGGAGAGCGACAGAAAGTGCACGTGTATTCCTGTGCCCACGGGCCCAGGCTCCGGTCAGGCTTCTGGGCTTCGGGGTGAAGGAAGGACTGGCTGGTCCAGATCAGCCGGCAAACGCCGGTGCTCGGACTGCCAACACCCCCGGTTCACTTCCTTGTCTGCTCAGGTGAGCAGCAGCGCATCTGAGCCCTTGGAACGCCTGAATGGCAACGTGGTTCAGAGAAACTACCAAGCGTTTCTTCTTTCCAACCCATTCAGTGAGAAGTCCAAGTCAGCCCACAGACAGCTGGCCAAGCTAAGGCTGACCTCGATTCTGTCTGCAAAGAGAGCGAAGGCAGAGGGCCCAGCTGCATGATGGGAAGCCATGTCTCCAGGTGCGGAATGTTCCCGAGCCTTTATCAGCACTGCAGGCCCTGGTGAGTCATTGCTACGGCGTCCAGGAAACAACACGCGTTTTCTTCTGGCGGCCCGTCCGTCAGGACAGGCGAGGTCATGCTCACCTCGGATTCTTGATGGCTTGAAACCACAAGGTTGGTTGCGTCCACAGAGATTAGCTGAGGCTCTTTCCATGGCTGGAGGCCGGAGTCACATTCACCGGGGAACTCTAGATCAGGGGTCCTCAAACTTTTTAAACAGGGGGCCAGTTCACTGTCCCTCAGACCGTTGGAGGGCCGGACTATAGTTTTTTTTAAAAAACAACAACAACTATGAAAAAATTCCTATGCACACGGCACATATCTTATTTTGAAGTAAAAAAACAAAACAGCAAAAACACCGGCAGTCCGGATAAATGGCCTCGGTGGGCCGCATGTGGCCCGCGGGCCGTAGGGTGAGGAGCCTGCTCCAGATGAGGGTGCCGCCATTTTCTGGCATGTGGCCAGGGTCTCAATTAAAGGTTGGAGCCTGACTACCAGTCTCCTGGGATCGGAAAACTCACAAACTTTCCTTTCTGTCCACGTCTAAGAGTCAGACGTCTTGCTGGTCTGGTTTTAATGAACCGGGACTCGTGAGTTTTGACCTTGCCAAGTTCAAAAGCAATTTAGAAGGAAAAGTTACATCAACTTGAACAGCAACTGTTAGCTCTTAGGAGAAAAAAATATACAAATTATTCTTATCTGCCTAACGACACTATGACATGTTTTCACGCTACTTTACGGAAAACGAAGAGGACTGCATTTCTTTATAGAAGTCCTATAATTTTATAGTCTTGTTTGGATACCCAGTAACAAAAGCCAATGGGACTACGATGTTTCAAACCCTCTGGAAATAACTATTGCACAATCGGAGGTTCATTTACCCAGAGCTCACTAGCGACATGTCCTTTTTCTAAGTGTTTAGCAAGGATTATCTCATGACATCCTCCCCCAGGGGGTAAGCTGTTACTATTCCCATTCTACAGAGGTGAAGACTGAGGCCCAGAGGGGTAAGCAACTTGCCCAAAGCCACACAGCCAGACAGCCCCAGGCTATCTTCCCTTCCTGTTTGCTGAAAAGCAGGATACTTGCTACAAACAAGTCTAGTCTGTCCTCTGGGGGCCGCAGATCCCTTGTAGGTAGGAGCGGGCCTCTTCCAAACCACGCCCGCTCGGAATTTTCCCAGCCTCAGAGGCAGCACCTCCCCTCCCCCCGGGTGAGTCTGGCTGCTGACGCTTGCAGGAAACGCCAGCCCGGCACCAGATCTTTCCTCAAACCCCAGCAGCCGACAGTCTCCAAGAAAGCACGTGACCGAGCAGAAGCGAATGAGGCCTGTGTTCTCCAACACCCGGGACAACAAGGCATGTGCGCACGCACACACACACACACACGTGCACACACATGCACACACACGCACACGCACACACACGCACACACGCACAGACATACACACACGCACACACATACATGCACACACACATGCACACACACACACGCACACGCACACACATGCACACACGCACAGACATACACACACACACATACACACACGCACACGCACGCACGCACGCACACATGCGCGCGCACACACACACACATACACACACACATACACACACACACCGTGGCTCCCAGCACCTATTATCCAGCTTCATGCTGGAAATTCCCGGCTATTCATTTCTTTGTTTTTATTCTGTCTGGCCTCACCCTTTCTGGGGAATGTCCACAGAACACGAGGGTGGGGTGGGGTGGGGGGAGGTGCTAATGGCAAAGGGCAGAGAATGAAAAGGCTGCAGGGAGCTGCTGCTTAAGGGACTCACCGTGGGCAGGTGGGAGTGGGTGGCCTGGGGCGGGGGCTCTACCCCCTTGGCTAGGCACCCGTCTCCTGATGTGGAGGGCAGTGCAGGGCGGAGGCAGGGAGAGAGAAGAGGGAAATGGTGGGGACGGAGGCAATAGCTGGAAGGTGCAGATTCCCAGCCCGCCCCGTCCTGGAGTCT
The DNA here is from genome assembly GCF_027574615.1 of Eptesicus fuscus. Classification (NCBI taxonomy): domain Eukaryota; kingdom Metazoa; phylum Chordata; class Mammalia; order Chiroptera; family Vespertilionidae; genus Eptesicus; species Eptesicus fuscus. The sequence goes on from NC_072493.1 coordinate 478,835, forward strand.
GAGTGCAGTAGGTCTGAAATGGGACTCAGTGCTTTTTTTTAAATATATTTTTACTGGTTTCCGAGAGGAAAGGAGAGGAAGAGAGAGAGGGGTCTGTACTGGGAGGGATCAGTGGCTCACACTTTCAGAAACAGGGATGAAGATTCCGGTTCTGGAGGAAGACTCGGGTCATTGTCGTGGGAGAAAAACATGCCCCTCTTTCCCCGTTGCTAGTGGGAGCCGCTGGGAGCCGCCTTCCCGGAGGCCCCGTGGAGGACGAGATTGGGAGAAAGCTGTATTTCCGTGGACGGACGCCCCTGGGTTTCCAAAGCCCCATTCCCCTGGTCCCGTCCGAGAAGTGCCACCGGGGCTTCAGTGAAGCACGCCAGGGCCCAGTTTCCTTTCCGCGTGGAGCCGGGGCCCGTTAGTGCGTGGTGTGTGGGGTCCGGATGGCCGTGGGCCGTGTGGGCAAATGCAGGGAAGCAGGAGCAACAGAGCTCCCAGGAGAGCCAACGCCTTTGTGTGGGGGCTGAGGACTGGGGCTTGCCGTGGCCTCTGTTCCCGGTGACTGACAGGAAGCCCTATGCCACCCCAACTTTCCTGGGCATGTGTTCATCTCCCCTCTGCCCGGTCCCCTCCCCGCCAGGGACGTGCCTGTGATGTCTGGCCTTCCCTCCGCTGCTCTCCTATCATTAATCACTAGCTAAGGATCATGGTGTCAATATCCTAGCTCAGCTGCCGACAGGCTGTGCGGCCTTGGGGCAAGGTGCACATCTCTGCAGAGCTTCACTTTAGTCATCGGTAAGGTGGGGACCCTCAGGCAAAAAGGATTTAGCACAGCCCAACCGGTGTGGGCTGGGGGTTGACCTATGAACCAGGAGGTCATGGTTCGATTTCCGGTCAGGGCAGGTGCCCAGGTTGTGGGCTCGATCCCCAGTAGAGGGCGTGCAGGAGGCAGCCGATCAATGATTCTCTCTCACCATTGATGTTTCTATCTTTCCCTCTCCTTTCCACTCAGAAATCAATAAAAAAATATATTAAAAAAAAGAATTTAGGACATTGGCTGGCCCATGGTAAACAGGAAACAAACAATGGCTATTGTTATTATTATTATTAATCTCAGAGCAAAGATTCCAGAGGCCCCCAAGTCTCTATCAAACTCTGCGTTAATTGTGGGCATTGTGTCAGCTAAAGTTTAGCTCTGTAACTAGAAGAGAAAACCAATCACAAACACCTCCGGGTCCCTGGGGAAGGGCCTGGGCCCGAGCAGCAGACACTCCCGGCGCCAGCCTCTTCCTCAAGCAACTGGTGAGAAGACAGGGACCCTACGTTCACTCAGGGCCTCTGTCGGTTTTCATGTCGCTGGAAGCGTGAGGTTGGGGAGCGGTTGAGGGGGCTGGATCCCTGCCTCAGGCAGAGCTCCTTTGGGGGTGGGAGTGGGCAGAGCAGGTGGAATGTCTTTGGGGTGGAGGGGATGGTCGAGACCTAGGGCCACCCCGGCCGGCCCCATCTCAAGGGGCAGCTGCTGTTCTGGCCCCGGCCCAGGAACCTTCCGTTAGACCATTGTGTGGAGGGCAGACCTTCTGAGTCATCTGAGAGAAGGTAGAAAAGTCGGTTTAAGTGTGTAATTTCCAGATTTTTGCATGTTGCCTCTACTTTTAATTTCCTTTTAATTTTTTAAAATTGATTTCAGGAGGAAGGGAGAGGGAGAAAGGGATAGAAACATCAATGAAGAGAGAATCATTGATCAGCTGCCTCCTGCACGCCCCTTACTGGGGATCATGTGCCCTGACCGGGAATGGAACCGTGACCTCTCGGTTCATAGGTTGATGCTCAACCACTGAGCCACACTGGCAGGGCTCTAAGTTTTAAAAACATCATGTAGACATAGGACCTAAGATGCCATTGGTAGTAAGACATTCTGATATTTAACGAACTAATAAAGAAAGAGAGACCTGTTCATTACATTATGACAAGCCATTGACTACAGGACTAAACTTAATCCCAGCGATGTCCCATGTGAAAAAATGTGCGTCTCGGGACCCGTGAAATACTGTGTATCGAGAGGCTGGAGTCGGCCTGGGGCACCTCGTGCAGTTTCCAACCTACACAGCTGTTCACGGCAGCGCCTAGGACGCCTCCCGGGCACTAGGACGGCGGTTCCGTAGGCCTGTGCCTGGGGGGCAGGGGCAGCCTCGTCACGGATTCTGATTCCCACCAGGGACGGGAGCCTGCGGAGGGGCCTCGCGCCTGCCTTTGCACAGGCGCAGACAGGTGAAGGCACTGCCCAGCGCCACCCAGCGGCGCAGAGAGCCAGGCCGGGGCTCCCGCCTCCGCACCCGTCCCAGCGCCCCTTCCGGGGGCCTGTGAGAGTGCCTGCCGCCGTGCCCTCCCCTGGGCCATCCCTGCTGAGGCTCTAAGCCCTCCCTCCCCCCTAGAAAAAGCACCTTGGTTTGATCCACAAGACCTTCCCATTTTATTAGTAAAATACAAAATGGCACAGACATTGGTGATGGGGTTGGAAAAGCAAGAGGATCGACCATCTCCTTCTAACGTCCTCCCCAAATTGTCCGTGTCCGTGTCCGTGTCCGTGTCCCGTGGTGGGGAGCTAATAAAGTCTGTGGGCAGGGGCCAGCTGCCCCAGCTGCTTTCTGACAAAGGAGGGGAACCCCATCACGGGTGCCCCACCCCTTGAAGGCTCCCAGCTGGGAGGAGCCCATAAAAGTGCATTCAGACCTGTTGTTCTCCCAAAAGTGCCCCCAACTCAAGCCAGGCCCAAACAGGGGTGCCATGTCCAGGAGGGGGGTGCGGCGGGCCGGCCCTCTCCGTGGACCAGAGCTGTGCCTGCTCCCTCTGAGCATCCGTCATAAAGGGATGTGTCACCTGTACCTGGAGGGAGCCCCACCCCTGGGAGGCTTCTCAGGTGGAGGGCAAGGGTCAGTCTTGGGGACAATCAGAGGGAGATGGGGAGCTGCCATCAGGGACCCCAAGGAGGAGAGTGGGGGCTGCGGGTCCTGCTCTGGGTGGGGTGCTGGCCAGCCACAGCTGCCGGTCTCACCCAGGCCTGTCTGAACCCTCAGCAGCCAAAGGAACCCCTTTCCACACACCCCACCCCAACACACACACAACTGCCCTCCCCCCTCGGCCCCTCCCCACAGGGCAGAGTTCCTTTCAGAAATAAACACGGAAACTGAGGTGTCAGCTCGTGGGAAACGTCACGGACATCCCTGGCCCTGCCTGCCGTGGGGCAAAGGTGGGGAAGAAGATAGGGTGCGGACAGGGAGCCAGAGAGGCGGCTGGGAGTCCAGGCTGCAGGGAGAAAGACCGAATGCTGGACCCGAGTCCCTCACAGGGAGTGTGGCTGCTCCCTGCAGTTTCTCCCTGGACCCTGCCCTGCCCCCCACCCCCGCCCCCAGGCAGTGCCTCAGCCTCCCCCGGAGCCTGCAGGCTCCCCTCCTCCTTCAGCCTGTCACATGTCGCCAGGCCATCTCAGTGTCCCTGGACGCCTGGTGGACACAGAGAGGGGCTGTTCTCCAAGTCAGGAAGGGGCCTTTAAAATCGGTCTCTGCCCCCCATGTACCGCAGCCCAGCCCCCACTCTGGGGCCCACAGTGCCGACCCCCTCCAACAGGGCAGGGCCGGGCCGCCGGGCCCTCTGGGTCCCAGGGCGGTGCCTGCCTCACTGATGGGTGGGGCCTGGCGAAGGTGCCGCACCCAGGACCTGGGGACAGGGCCCTCCGGACCACTGCGTGAGGCCCGCCGGGTACAGGTTATTGCCACGTATTTGCGGTCCCTCTCTCCGCTCACAGATGGGAAGCCCGAGGGGAGGACGCCTGTCAGGGTGGTGGTGGGCCCGGAACCCCGGGCTGCACGCTCAGAGTCAGCGTTCCCTCCCTGGGCAGCACGGACCCAGGAGGGAGACAGGCCAAGGCCCGGCGACTTCGCCTCGGGTTCCCACGGAGCCGGCCTCGGCCGAGTCTTCGCTGAGAGCAGCGCCAGCAGCCACCCCGCCCGCCTCACGCGGGAAAGGACAGGTCCGGCGAGGGCGTGGGCTCCGTACGGGTGGGCGGCTAGCACCGCAGGCGGCGGGGTGACGGCCGAGGCCGCGGGACCACAGGACACGAAGGGGTCGGAGGGAGTGTGCAGAAGGGCCTGGCCGAGAGGGGGACGTGGTCCCCACACGGGGACAGGGCGGAGGGCTGACTCAGTACTCGTTCGTCGGGGCTGGAGGTGTCAAAGCAGCAGAAGAGTTTTCCGACGCGGGGGGCCTGGGGTGAGTTTGGAGGCCACCCCTCTGCCTCCAGCAGGTGGTGGATGCTCAGGGGCCACCTGCGTCTGCCAGGAACGGGGACAGGCCCACCTGCGGGGTCCTGCCTCCTGCTTCCGGCATCCCAGCTCGGCCAGGCCCTTGGGGGGAGGAGGGAGGATGGGGACCCCAGGCAGCTGTTTGAGCCGAACGTCCGGACAGGCAGGCGGGCGGCTCACACCGGCACCAGGACGTAGGAGTTGCTGCCGCAGCTCCGGGGCACGTAGCGGAGCCCCGCCACCATGTCCCCCACCGCGCTGTGGGTGCAGCCCTGGAGCCTCTGGTAGGTGAACAGGGCCACCCCCAGGCAGAAGAGGAGGCCGAGGAAGGCCAGCAGCCCCACCGCCTGCCTCCGGGTGGCCTCCCGGTCGGTGTCGGGAGTGGTGGGGATGTCCTGCCTCTGGGGGTCCTTGTGTGTGGGGGCCCCGCTGCCTGAGCTCCCTGGCTCCCTGCTGGGGGCCACGGGCCCGGTGACAGCATCCGTGTGAGCTGAACTGGACCCTAGAGGGCTCTCCGGCGTGAGGTCCTGCCCAGGGTCTGGGGCTGTGTGTGAAGTGGCGGGGGCCTGTGGGGAGGGGGGATCCGTGGGGAGGGCCTGGGTGGAGGGGGCCTGAGTGGAGGGGGGATCAGTGGGGAGGGCCTGGGTGGAGGGGGGATCCGTGGGGAGGGCCTGGGTGGAGGGGGTCTGGGAGGAGGGGGGATCAGTGGGGAGGGCCTGGGTGGAGGCAGCTTCAGAGGCCTTCTCCTCAGCCCGGAGGTCCGCTGTAGGCTGGCGAGGGCTCTGCCAGGACGTGGCAGTGGTGGTGGTGGTAGTGGTGGTGGTGGTGGCGGCGGCGGCGGCGGCAGAGACGTTGAAAAGCTCGGTTCTCTCGGGCCCATCTGAAGGCGCTCTATCCGGAGCCAGTGAGGTGGTGGGGGACCTGGGTGGCTCTGGGGAAGTCCCCGGGGCCCTGCGTGCCTCCTGGCCGCTGCTTTCCTCTGCGGCCGTGGGCTCTGAGGCGGGAGGCCGGTCCATCCCCTTGGTGGCCGGGGCAGTCATGGATCCGATCCGCCTCCCAGGGGTGGGTTCGGCCTTGCGGTTCAGATACCCCACGACTTCCTGCACCCATTTCTCCTCGGAGTCCGCACAGAACGTTCTGTTCTTGATGGTCGTCAAGCTACAGGGAAAGAAGGCAGGGACCTGTGATGTCCAGGGCCATGGGGAGTGGAGGTGCCACGCCACTGCCCGCAGGCGAGCAGGCCGGCCGGAAGTCTTGCCCGGCCACTTGCTATGAGCCGTGAGCTTCGCTGGGGTGCAGCAACCCCTGGAACTTCTGTGTCCTCGCCTGAGAAGGGGGACTATGATCCCCACTCTGTGGGTGACCGGCCACCCAGACAAGGGGCTGAGAGGGTTCCCGAGATGCAGGCCTCTTCGTGAGAGTCCAGGCAAACGGGACCAGTCGGTCACCCCGCTTCTGTCTTATTATAAAAAACAAAAATTATGTAAAGCACTTGGCTCGGGCCCTGACCGGGGCGCTCAGTGGTTAGAGCATCACCCTGCAGGTCACGGGTTCAATTCCTGGTCAAGGGCATGTACCTTGGCTGCAGGTTCAATCCCCAACCGGGACCGCATCCTGGAGGCAGCCAGTTGATGTGTCTCTCTCACATCGATGTTTCTCTCTCTCCCTCCCTCCCTCCCTCTCCGCTCCTCTCTTCCTTTCACTCTCTAAAAATCAATGGAAAGAATATCATCGGGTGAGGATTACCAAAATAAATCATGCTCTTCAGCCCTTCTTTTTCTTTCTTTTTTTTAAAGGAAAAAAATCAAGCAAACTGAAGAAAAACAAGGCCCCTGGCTCAGAGTAGATCAGTAACCACTGAAAATAATGACGATCTTACTAATATTGTCGTTGCCATTGAGGTGGGGCTCGGGGCTGGGAGTCTTGGTTGGGGGGAGCGGTGACAGGGGTTCTCTGTTGCCAGGTGAGTGACGGGCAAGCTCCCTGCTGGGACCTCCTCACCCTGGAAAGGAACCGATGTCACGGTGTCGTCTCCGTCTCCCCTCAGTAACAGGCTGCCCTCTGGACCTCTACCCTCTCTCCTGGCGGGTGTGTCTCGGCTGGAAAGGACACCTAGCAGCCACAGCCATGTATATGGTGGCCTCGTTGGGGCCCTGAGTGCCACCAAACCTCGAGCGTCCTCTGAAGCCCTGTGTGGCTGGCTCGCTGCCGGGACACGGCCCAGAGGTGACCGGCCCTTGCTCCGGTGGCCTGTGCGCTCACCCCTCCTGCAAGGTGGCTACCGCTCAGCCCTGTTTTGCAGAGAGAGTCAAGCCTCCAGGGGCAACATAACCGCTCCCGGGGCCAGTGTGCTGGACCCCACAGCTGTCCAGGAGGCCAGTGTGGTCCTGTGCGGCCCCCAGGCTGAGACGCCCTCCCCGGTGCTTCCCGCTTCCCCTGCCCCTAGAAAACAGAAGCAAATATGTGGGGGAGCCTGGGGCAGCAAGCCTGGGGGTGGGGGTGGGGGCAGAGAGGGCTCTTGAAGCAACTGCACACTCAGTGGGCTGGGCGGTCGATGGGAGCGCACGGCTTCCCCACCTGAGCCTGCGTTTCAGAGGCCCCTGGCCACTCCTTTTTAAAAAAATACATATTTTTATTGATTTCAGAGAGGAAGGGAAAGGGGAGAGAGAGAGAGAGAGAGAGAGAGAGAGAGAGAGAGAGAGAGAGAGAGAGAGAGAAACATCGATGATGAGAGAGAATCATGGATCGGCTGCCTCCTGCACGCCCCCCACTGGGGATGGAGCCCGCGCAACCCGGGCATGCGCCCTGACCGGGAATCAGACCGTGGTTACCCTGGGTCATAGGGTAACACTCAGCCACTGAGCCGTCCGGCTGGGCCCACTTCTTGCTGCCAGGCCTCTGGGTCCCGCTGCGCTGCTTTAGGGCCCCACGTCCTGAAGAAAGGCCTCCGGGATGGGCCACTGGGCAGCGCCCAACGGGGACCCCAGAGGAGCAAGCAGCCAAGTGGCCAGGGCTCCCACGGCCGAGGGGAGCCGGCTTGGCTGGAGCCCAGCGCCTCCTAGAGGTCCTGTTTCCCCGTCACACGGAGATGCCCATCTTATCGTCCCAGCTTCTGGGCGCCCTGCGAGCCCGTTAGTCACATTCTCCCTCTCATCCTCCCACCGCCCACTTGGCAGCGGGCAGGCGCTGTGACCAGGGCCACCAGCTGCGAGTGGCCAGGCCAGGGTTCGCCCACACCTGTTGGATCCCGGAGCCCGCGCTTTGAGACGCCCACGCCTCCCCTCCCCCATGAAGCCCAGCAGGCTCCAGAGCCGCACAGAACATGCTCTGGCCCAGGAGAAGTGACCCTGCGTGGCTGCTCCGGGCCACAGGCCATGCAGGAAGCCGCTCCCCACCGTGCTCGTGGCGCGGATATGAAGGTCAATGAGGGGGCAAGCAGGCCAGAAGCAGGGGAGCGTTCGCTGAGGCCCTTGGCCAGGAGCCCGGGCCGGGCTGGGAGGAGGTGGACATGCATTCTCGGAGGTCTGGGGCCGTCCCCAGGGCCTGACAGGGCTGCAGGGGCGGAGAGGGTGGTACCTACATGATTTCGGGTTTGCCGCAAGATGCTTCCCTTCGTCGATAGCCGGCTAGGAGTCTCAGGGGGATCTTCGGGGTCACTCCGTTGCACGTGTAGCTGCAGTTTTTCACACCGTGCTGCTGTCCTGAGCCCACAGAGGCCCCCAGTCAGCAGGACTGTCCAGGGGCATCTGGCTTCTCACCCCCATGACAGTAGGTCCCAGCCACACGGCCCAAGAGCCAGTGCCCTGCACACCTGGCTTTCAAGGCCCTTGACCTCAGCCCCCCACCCTGCCCCCCGTCCCGTCAGTCCCTGGCCAAACCTCTCCATGCCTCAGTTTACCTACCTGTAAAATAGGGACAATGGTAGTATGTACCTCACAGGGTAAAGCTCTTCTTGCCCGGCACGTAGTAAGTGTTTAATTGTAAGAATTAGTTGCTACAATTGGTCTGTTGTAAACAGAGTGGCTGAGTCTGAGAGTGGCAGGGATCTGCCTGAGGTCACACGGCCAGGAAGTGATGGGACAGGCTCTCCTACCAGACCTGGCTCCCATCATGCTCCTGGGCCTGTGGTGCTGCCCATGCGCCACTCCTGTTGCCTTTACCCCAGTAAGTCACCTGCTCAGCTATCACGCCCCCCGTACACACACGCCTCATCCCTCCCTCTCAAGCTGTCCATATTCATGGATTTTCATGACCTCTGAGACACACCCAGCCCTCTTGCCATTCACATCTCATGTGCCTATCCGTGACATGTTCACACATACACACACACACACCAACAAACACAATGGCATATCTATAATAATCTATAAGAATAAAAGCATAATATGCTAATTAGACCAGACAGCTGAATGACCTTCAAGACATCCTTCCGGTTGACCTTCCGTACGAAGCCAGAGCTGCAAGGGCTGAGGCAAGCCACCGCAGCTGCTAGGGCAAAGCCCTTTGCACAAATTTATTATATAGTCCTATATAATAAAAGGCTAATATGCAAATTGACCAAACGGCAAACGACCGGTCACTATGACATGCACTGACCACCAGGGGGCAGACGCTCAATGCAGGAGCTGCCCCCTGGTGGTCAGTGTGCTCCCACAGGGGCAGCTCAGCTTAGCCAGAAGCCGGGCTCATGGCTAGCGAGAGCAGCAGTGGTGGGAACCTCTCCCGCCTCCGCAGCAGGCAGCGCTAAGGATGTCCGACTGCAGGCCTAAGCCATCAGTTGGACATCCCCCAAGGACTCCCGGACTGCAAGAGGGTGAAGGCCGGGCTAAGGGAGCCCCCTCCCCGAGTGCATGAATTTTGTGTGCTGGGCCTCTAGTACACACACACACGCACACACGCACACACACACACACACACACACACAAAGGCATACATACAACCTGGCACATGTAGCAGATAATATAATAAAACATTTTAAATGTGTAAGTACAACCACCTCTAAGAACAGTGGGGAGGGGTCTGCTGAATAGACCATCCTTTGTTCTGTCATTAAGAACCAGGTGGAGGAAGGAGCCAAGATGGCGGCGGAGGTGAACGGCTGATCTGTTGCCTCGCATGGCAGTTTCGGAAATACAACTAAAAGATGGACTGGTGAGCGCGGCGACTCCTGCTCGCGTCTCCCCAGGCCGGGCAGCTGCTCCTCTCAGTCAGCACCGCAGCCGGGGCCATGGGCTCGTGGGCGCCGCGGCAGCTGCTGTGGCCACGGACTCGGCGCAGCGGCTCTCGGTGAAGGAAGAGACCATCTTTCTGCAGGAGGGGCTCATCCACGTCACTGACCTGGCCGAGCTGCCCAGGGAGATCCTCGGGGCCCCGGAGGCCGCCGACACCGACTTGGAGGATTTTTATGATTTCCCATCTTACATTCAAGTCCTTTAGCCATTTTGACAGAGGAGAACCAAGAAGGCGGCAAAGTTGAACAAATGAACTGCGCCGCGCACAGCAATTTCAAAAATACAACTGGAGGACAGAGCATCTGCCACCCAGATCCACAGGAGAGCTGGCTGAATGGTGGATTTACAGCTAAGAGGGAAGAGGAAAGATCGAACTCGGAGGCGCTGAGGTGCGGAGGCGTGTGGGTCGGGCTGGTGGCGGGGGAAGGGACGCGCGGCTTTTGTTCCAACCCTAGGGGAGATTAGCTCCCCATCACCCTGAAACCCAGCTTCTGGGGACGCGCGGGAGACCCAGAGGCCTGCGGGGAGAGGCTGGACTCTTGCGGAGGTGCGCCCAGCAATCAGTGTTTGCTGCGCTGGAGTGCGGAACGAGGGGGCTTAGAAACGTGGAAAGCAGAAAAAGTAGACTTGCAGCCATTGCGGTTCGCCACGCCATGGCCTGTTGGCGCCCTGAGACCCTGCCCCGCCCTGGGACCCGCCCCGCACGTTTTGAAGACCCACCCCGCAAGTCTTGCAGGCGCACCTGCGCTCCAAACAGCGGCTTTTGCATGTGGTTGGCCTGCCCTGTGGCAGCTTGACCAGATGAACTGCGGTTCTAGTCGGACTGCTACAGGGCCGCTCAGATAGGAGGAGGAAACTGCAGTTTTTGCTGTAATTCCTGCTGAGTGGCCTCAGGCAGTAGCTGACCTACACTCCATTGGAGACCCAGAAACGAGGGCATCTAGTAGTCGGTGTGAGATGACACCAGATTTCAACCACGCGCATAAAGGACACATTCAAGAGGCAGACTCAGTGAGCGCCAAAGCCTTGCTGCACCAAGACCTGGCCCATAAATGTGTCTCCTGCACAGCAACTCTTCCTTTATAGACACAGAGGGTCCTCACGGCCAATTGGCCTGGAGGACAATTCCTCCCAGTGACACCAACAACAATCAAGACTTAACTATACAAAGGAGGACCAAGATGGAGACATAGGGCAGAAGCCTGATTGTTGCCTACCACAACAATTTTGAGACTACGACGGGAGAGCAGAGCAGACACCAGCCAGAACCACCGGAGGGCTGGCTGAGCAGATGCTCTACAACTAGAATAAAAGAGAGGGGTACGCGGGATGATGCTGATGCCGGTGACCCAAAGACCACACTTTAAGAACTACGGCTCAGGCGGCCTGGAACGTGCTCGGCGCAGTTCCCCCAGCGGTCTCCGGCTGAGGGGATGGCTCCACTCGCTGCCGAGCATGGACAGACGAGCCCCTGGGAGACAAGGGGTGGGAGACCCCGCGCTTGCTGACCTCCGAGACCTTCAAGAATCTCAACACCCTGGAAGCGGCCAGGTGTGCACGCTCGGCGACCGGCCACCGCTGCAGACCCAAGGGCCGACGCAGCGACACCGGACCAGCCTGCCGCCGCTCACCGGGCACACCGGAGCTTCACCAAGCCCGCCGCCCAACGAGGTCTGCGGCAGCCGCCCTGGAGCTCTGAGAAAATGGCCGAAGGAATTGCTGAGAGGGAATTGACCAACAGGAATTGGGATCAAGAAGACGAAACCCCGCTGGGACCCGGGTCCGGGCGAGGCTGCGTGCCTCTGGGCTCGGGTGTGGTCACACGCCCCTGGGTCTAAGTGAGGCCTCACGCCCCTGGGTCTGGGTGAGGCCACGCGCCCCTGGGTCTGAGTGAAGCCAGATTCCGGGTCCAGGTGAGGCCATGTGCCCCTGAGTCCGGGTGAAGCTGAATCCTGGGTCCGGGTGAGGCCGTGTGCCCCTGGATCCGGGTGAGGCCACGCGACCCTGGGTCTGGGAGAGGCCACGCGCCCCCAGGTCTGGGTGAGGCCATGCACCCCTGGGTCCGGGTGAACTTGGATCCCAGGTCCGGGTGAGGGCGTGTGCTCCTGGATCCGGGTGAGGCCATGTGCCCCTGGATCCAGGTGAGGCTGGGTCCCGGGTCTGGGTGAGGCCACGCGCCCCTGGGTCTGGGAGAGGCCACGCACCCCTGGGTCTGGGGGAGGCCACGCGCCCCTGGGTCCGGGTAAAGCTGGATCCCGGGTCCGGGTGAGGCCGTGTGCTCCTGGATCCGGGTGAGGCCACACGCCCCTGGGTCCAGGTGAGGCCACATGCCTCTGGGTCAGGGTGAAGCCAGATTCTGGGTCCGGGTGAGGCCGTGTGCCCCTGGATCCGGGTGAGGCTGGGTCCCAGGCCCAGGTGAGGCCACGCGCCCCTGGGTCTGGGTGAAGCTGGACCCCGGGTCTGGGTGAGGCCATGTATCCCTGGATCCGGGTGAGGCTGGGTCCCGGGTCCGGGTGAAGCCTCGCACACCTAGGTCCGGGTGAGGCCACGTGCCCCTGGGTCTGGGTGAGGCCATGCGCCCCTGAGTCCAGGGGAGGCCACGCGCCCCTGGGTCTGGGTGAGGCCACGCGCCTCTGGGTCTGGGTGAAGCCAGATCCCGGGTCCGGGTGAGGCCGTGTGCCCCTGGATCCGGGTGAGGCTGGGTCCCAGGCCCGGGTGAGGCCACGCGCCCCTGGGTCTGGGTGAAGCCAGATCCCGGGTCCGGGTGAGGCCGTGTGCCCCTGGATCCGGGTGAGGCTGGGTCCCAGGCCCGGGTGAGGCCACGCGCCCCTGGGTCTGGGTGAGGCCGTGTGCCCCTGGATCCAGGTGAGGCCACATGCCCCTGGTTCCGGGTGAGGACACACACTTCTGGGTCCGGGTGAAGCTGGATCCCGGGTCCGGGTGAGGCCGTGTGCCCCTGGGTCTGGGTGAGGCTGGGTCCCGGGCCAGGGTGAGGCCGTGCACCCCTGGGTCTGGGAGAGGCCACGCGCCCCTGGATCTGGGTGAAGCCATGCGCCCCTGGGTCCAGGTGAAGCTGAATCCTGGGTCCGGGTGAGGCCGTGTGCCCCTGGATCTGGGTGAGGCTGGGTCCCGGGTCCGGGTGAGGCCGTGCGCCCCTGGGTCTGGGAAAGGCCACGTGCCCCTTAGTCCGGGTGAGGCCATGCGCCCCTGGGTCCGGGTGAAGCTGAATCCTGGGTCCAGGCGAGGCCCTGTGCCCCTGGATTCGGGTGAGGCTGGGTCACAGGTCCGGGTGAGGCCGTGCGCCCCTGGATCTGGGTGAGGCCACGCGACCCTGGGTCCGGATGAGGCCACGCGCCCCTGGGTCCGGGTGAAGCTAGGTCCCGGGTCCGGGTGAGGCTGGGTCCCGGGTCCGGGTGAGGCTGGGTCCCGGGTCTGGGTGAGGCCGCGCGCACTTAGGTTCGGGTGAGGCCATGCGCCCCTGGGTCCGGGTGAGGCCTTGCACCCCTGGGTACAGGTGAAGCTGGATCCCGGGTCTGGGTGAGGCCGTGTGCCCCTGGATCCGGGTGAGGCTGGGTCCCGGGTCTGGGTGAGGCCACGCGCCCCTTGAGTCTGGGTGAGGCCACGCGCCCCTTGAGTCTGGGTGAGGCCACGTGCCCCTGAGTCTGGGTGAAGCCGTGCCCCTGGGTCCAGCTGAGACCAAACCAGAGGGAGTCGGACCTCCATTACCACCATTTGTCCACCATCCAGAGCTGAAAAGTCAGTGCCGACATGTACACATAAGGAACTGGTGGACATTGAAATTGGGTCTCAAAAGAACTGTTGGTACAGAAAGAAACTCACTACAGACTGATTCATTTGCCTGTCAGCATAACTATTATTGCTCGTCTCACATTCAGTTCTTATAAGTATATCTCTAGTGACACATGATCTCGCTCATCTAGGGGAAATGATGAACAACATAGACTGATGAACAAGAATAGAACCAGAAACAAGGAGGCATCAATCGGACTATCGATGGGGGGTGGGGGGAGGGGGGAGAGATCAACCAAAGGACTTGTGTGCATGCATATGAGCCTAACCAATGGTTAAGTTCAACAGGGGGTTGGGGCATCCATGGGGAGGGGTGTGTGATGGGAATGGGGGGATGAGGAC
>NC_072493.1:1407500-1432500 GCF_027574615.1 Eptesicus fuscus
GGGTTAGGGTTATGGTTTAGTGTTTAGGTCTAGGGCTCTAGCTTGGGCTAGGGCTCAGGCTTGGTTTAGGGTTTCATGTTTTGGGGTAGGGCTAGGGTTTCGGTTTGGTTTGTGTGTTGAGTCACAGGTCAAAGGTCAAGGGTTGGGGGGTCAGGGGTCAAAGACAAAGTGTCAGACAAATGGGTCAAGGGTCAGAGTTCAGAGGTCAAGTATCAGGATAAGTGGGCAAAAGGTCATTGGTTAAAGGTCAAGGTTCAGAGGACAAGAGTCAAAGGTCAGAGGACCAAAGGGCAGGAGCCAAATGTCAAAGGTCAGATGTCAAGGGTCAAAGGTCAAAGATTAAGGGTAGGAGGTCATAGGGTCATGGGTATAAGCTCAGAATCCAATGGTTAGGGTCAGAAGTAAAAGGCTGGGGTTATGGTTTAGTGTTTAGGTCTAGGGCTTGGGTTCGGGTTTAATCGTTTGGGGTAGGGTTAGGGCTAGGGCTAGGGTTTTGGTTAGTTTGTGTGTTAGTGTCATTGGTCAGAGATCAAAGCTCAAATTACACACACATTGAAGGCCAGAGGTCAAAGGTTAGAGGGCAAGGTTCAGAAGCTAAGAGAGGTCAAAGGTCATACATTTTAGGTGGCAAGTTAGGTACTTAGCATTTCTCAGATTAGCAATACATTCACATTTTTAAGAGATATATTTCAAATAAAGTATAAGGCATATTCATTAGCAGATTCAAATCTATCCTCTAGATTCCCCATACGAGGCAAACTCAGATTAATTAATGTTTCAGTATCCTGTTATTTCAAAATACCTAGGTATGAGCCACAGGAAGGGAGGCAATGACCAGTGTCCTCCTGATACCCTCTCCCTGAGACAACCCTGCTTCTGCCCAGGGCAGCAACGTTCCCGGGGACAAAGTCTGGAGGTTGCCAGGCCACATGAGTCTGGGCAACACAAGGTAGGCGGGCATCTGGGTGGAGGTCTGAGGAAGCTGCTCTTCTCCAGAGTAAAGAGGGACAGGCTCGGCTGGCCTCTGCCTTTCCCCTTCCTCTTTATTTCGGTTCTTCCTGCCACAAGGCTGGGCGAGAGGTCTGCAGGTGGGTTGGAACCACGTGCTACCGGTGGCGGAACAGACAGAAGGAGTCTGAATCCCTGGTGACATTCTAAGCATCTCCGGCCACCGCAGGCTTCGGGGCATGTCCAGGTGCAGGCCTCACTGAAGCTCTTCTCTGGAACCAAGGACACCTGGTCATCCTAACGTAGACATGTGTAATTGTGCCGCGCCGGCACGGCCAAGGGTGACCCTGAGAGGGGGCGGCTGAAAGGCTTGGAAAAGACAGACAAGAGAATGAAGGCTGGGTCTGGGTGGGACGCTGCTTCCTGAGAGACAGTGCCGACGCCCACAAGCCGTGTCTTTACTTTATAGCCGATGCCAGGAGGCAAAGGAAGGGCGTGGTCAAGATGTTCACAGCATTCTCGTGGGTTTGGATCCTACTCAATTACATGCACCTGATCAAGCTTTGTTTACCTGCAGCCTATATCGCTTAGGCACGTGGGCCACGAGTTCGGACCATGGGTTCAAGCTCACAACCACAGCTGTTGGCTATCATGGTGCTGGGAGGGCCCTGCCCTCCACGCTGGGACTTGCACGGGGCCACGAGAGGACTGTGCCCCCTCATTAGTCCGAGGCTTGAACCTGTCCCAACACTGTAGCCGCGCCCCACATGTAATCTTCTTGCTTCTTGGCACAGAGCCCAGATGGACCCTCTATCTGGCATAAAGGCCAGAGAGCACGGGTTGGGGTGTGTTTGCAGGAACAAATACCAGCAGAGGTATTTTCCCGGGGGACAGAGACCTCTGTTCAGAGGCGCTCTCTCTTCCTAGGTGACCCGGCAAGTTATTTGTATCCCAGCACACTGTGGGCACTTAAATATGTGTATGTACACTTACATAGAAATGTATGTTTAAGGATGTGTATACACGTGTGTGTGTGTATGTACAGATTACATGTGTGGGTATACATGTAAATGTTACTTTTATACAGTTATAATAAAGAGGGTGCTGGTGCCGGTGAGGACTGATGGCCCTACCAGCTGGGCCATGTTATGCGTTTGTGTCTGGGGCTCAGGAAAATGGCCTCTCAGAGAGGTTAAGAGCACAGACTGGACCCAGACTTCCTGGGTTCAAATCCCAGTCTCACCAACTAGTAAGTTCTTTCATCTCCATGTCTCCATTCCCCCCACTTCTAAATGGGGATATTAATACTCCTCAGGGGCCTATCAGGAGGCCTCGATGAGATGAGATCTGGGAAGCAGGAGGCAGAGGAGAAGTCCATGTGTTTGCTAATTAAGCCAGCTGGGTGTGTTGGCCTTGTCCAAGGTGCTGATTGATGTTCCTCAGGTCTCAGTCCTGGGGATCCCTGGCTGTGAGACTGGGGTGCCCCCAACCTCTCTTTGAACAAGGCCAGGCACTCCTTGCACCCTGTTTCACTCTCACGTCACATTGATGTTTCTCTCTCTCCCTCTCCCTTCCTCTCTAAAAATCAATTCAAAAAAATCTTTTTTTTTTTAAAGAAAAATTCAGCCCTAGAAACAGAAACAGCAAAACTAGATAACTAACCTGGTGTCACCTAGTCTGCATGTTTCATCCTATCTAATAAAAGAGTAATATGCAAATTGACCATCACTCCAACACACAAGATGGCTGCCCCCATGTGGACACAAGATGGCCACCACAAGATGGCCAGCAAGGGAGGGCAGTTGGGAGGGATCAGGCCAGCAGGGGAGGGTAACTGTAGGTGATCAGGCCAGCAGGGGAGGGCAGTTGGGAGGGACCAGGCCTACAAGGGAGGGCAGTTGGGGGCAATCAAGCCTGCAGGGGAGGGCAGTTAGGGGTGACCAGGCCAGCAGAGGAGGGAAGTTGGGGGCAACTGGGCCTGCAGGGAAGGGCAGTTGTGGGGGACCCAGGCCTGCAGGGGAGAGCAGTTGGGGGGACCAGGCCTGCAGGGGAGGGCAGTTAGGGGCAATCAGGCTGGCAGGAGAGTGGTTAGGGGGTGATCAGGCTGGCAGGCAAAAGCGGTTAGGGGCAATCAGGAAGGCAAGCAGGTGAGCAGTTGGGAGCCAGCAGTCCTGGATTGTGAGAGGGATCCCAGATTGGAGAGGGTGCAGGCTGGGCTGAGGGACACCCCTCCCCACCCCCCGTGCATGAATTTCATGCACCGAGCCTCTAGTTTAAATATAAACATGTCCATCTCAGAGCTAGGAAGAGAGATCCAAACCCCTCAGTCTCTCACTCCAAGGGTTATAAGAAGTTATTTGGGCAAAAGGTGCCTGCTCTGACAGACGCTCTCCTGTACTAGTTGGGGGCTGATCAGAGACAAGCCTATGCAATTCATAGCACTTTACACTCACAGCAGAAAGAACTGCACTCGCAGACCCATGGCACAGGAACATCCTTTATTATATAGTTGTTTTTCCACGAAGAGAGCAGCTTGTGAAGTAAACCCACAGCAGACGTAGAACTCGCACGACGACGAGGGCACTACTGAAACTGTCCTTATTTACACAGAAGTGGGGAAAGAGGGATGAGGGCGGGCACCCCAAGAGCATGTTCAAGGGCGCCCACAGTTTGGTCACGTCTCGATTGTGGCCATAGCCACAGACCTGTGGGTCCCGGGACTCACAAGGTCACGGCAACGGGTTTCCTTCAAAGTCCTCAGAACAAAAGGGTTGGGTTTTATTTTTTAAATACCAAGTGTTTCTGGCATCCGACAAAGAAATATCAGAGAAAGTGCTGAAAGTCTAAAAGAAAGCAAACAAAACTCTGGAGGCCAGACGTCTGACATTTCTCTGCTCCATAGGTCACCAGACCATCCTGGGAAGTTCTATCGTAAGCCATGTGCTTCTTCCTTCGTTGTAAATTTAGCACAAGGACATTGTCAGGGAGACATGAAATTTTCTAAACTGGATGGGACCTTTGGTTATCTGACCCAACCCTGCTTTTTTTATGGGCAAAGAACTTTTGAAGTCCAGAGAGATGCACCCATTCTCCCAGGAACCCAGCCAGTCAGCTGCAACTCTAAATGCTGTGCCGTTTCCACCACACCACTCGCCCTCTCTGTTCTTCTCCATGCCATGGCTTTAAAGGAAATGAACGAATGAAATGAGCTCAGAGGGCTTCTGGGCTAAGAAGTGACTTCTTTGGTAAGAATGTTCCAGCCTCGCGTTAGCAGGGCTGCACAACGGAGCCTCCCCCCTGGGCAGGAACCCCTCTGAGCATTAAGGCAGCGCTGGGGGGTTTATCCAGCAGGGTATTTGGCAAGAGTGGGCCTCTCCCGTCTCCTTGGTCTCATCGGCATCTGGAAGGAAGGCCAGCTGACAGGTGGACGCCCAGTAGCTGGACGTGGTGAGATGGTAACACGATGCTCTTAAACCGATACTGTACATTGAGGGAAATAATGCTGTACACATCTTGTAAAGTGCCAAGTGTCATGTACAACACACAGGAGCACCCTTATCCCGGGTCACCTCTCTGTCATAAAAAGGGGGGGCATGAAGAAGTCGAGCCTTACTTATGAGAACGCACATTCCCGGGGGTGGGAGACGAACCCAGGTCTCCCCCAGCCTCCGCGGGAACGTCCAAGGGCTGCCGGGTGCCTCTGCCGCCCCCCCCCCCACCCCCCGGGCTCGGGAGCCAGCTTCCGCCGCGAGGCAGCACCGTGGCGTTGGTTTGGCGTCAGGTAAGCTAGCACCGCGTCACCGCTTCGCCTGGGGGACACCTGCCTGGAGGCGGAGGGGCCACAGGCAGAGGGGGGAAGCTGCGGGCGTTCCCCCAGGTGCACCCTGTTCGGACGCACGGCTTCCCTGGTCCTTCCCTGCAGCCCGCAGACTCCGCCTTCACACCCACTGCCCCAGGGCGCCTCCTGTCACCAACAGACAGCAGCTCCGTCCCTTCCTGCCCCGCCACCCACTCGAGGGGGAGATGGCATCACTCCCCTCCCCCCTTCTCCCAGCGCCTTGTTCTTTGCTCAGAAACCCTCTTTGGCCCCATTTCTGTCTCTGTGAGGACAGCCCGGGGGGTGAGCCCTCGGGGCAGGCGGTGTCAAAGTGCCTGGGCTGAGGGGCAGGGGATCTGACTGAGGGTCCGACGGAGTGCCTTCGTAGCTGAGAAGCTGAAAGGCCGGGCCTTGGTTTTCTCACCTGGGAAATGGGGAGAGCAGCCGGCCCTGCCGTCCTCGTGGGGCGATGGGGGTGAAAGTGTTTCGTCAAAATCACTGTAACAGCAGGGAGCAATGGCCCTTCCTGGGGGGATTCGAAGGCACTCGTGGCCCCATCAGTGACGTGGCCCCATCAGTGACGGGCCACCCTGCCCCCGTCCCCCACCTACTGCCCCCTCCGCTGGCTGCTCCCAGGCCCCCCTGCCATGGGGCGGCCTCCGACACTGAGCTGGAGTTTTTACATGGAAAGATCCAAGTCCCCCATTTCCCTTGTCTCTAAAGCAGGGGTGGGAACCGCCGGCCCACGGGCCGTATCCTCTGGTCTGGCCCTGCCAAGGCAGCCGCAGGCGGACGCCAAGATTCCATCAACCCGGGACCTTTTTCACTGCAGCGCCATGTCTAAGCCGATAATGTTGTGTGGCCCACGGGAGATGCTGTAAATACCCAAATGGCCCTTGGCAGGAAAAGGCTCCCCGCCCCTCCTAAGAATGCCCCAACAGCCCTGGCTCAACGGAAAGCCACCTCCCTGCCCCAGCGGGCTCCCATAGAACCTTCTTCCGCAGTCAGCACCATCGGCCCACCCACTGGCTCCGCCACACCCTGCCTAGGTTTGTGAAGTAAAGTGGCTTCTTTTTTCTCCCCAAGACTCTGCCACAGGGACTCCCGGCGACAGAGTAAGAACCCGCACAAGTCTAGAGTTCCAACACGGGTGTAAGAGACTCAAACCAGGCACAGAAACCCCAAACCCACGCGGCCAATGTAACCAATCATTTCTCCGAGTGAGCCGCAACTGACCACCACCGCCACCAGAGGGCGCCACTTGAGAGCCTCTATGGAAGTCAACCTGGAAATTCCAACCTGCTCCACCCACCCAGAATCCGGTCCCCTTAACCAGGTTGCTGTGTGTCCGGGCCCACCCTGCCCTCCATGTACCAAGTGCCGTCCATAGTGAGAGACAAAGGGAGTTTTCAGGGACAGCCCCCATCCATTGAGACCCCTGGTCCACGCTGGGTGGGGTTTCCAGGGAACAATACATCAACACACACCCTCGGGCACCACCAGGCCTGGGAGGACAACAGAGGGTCCATAGTAGGGACACCTGTCTGGCCTCACTGGGTTCCTGACCCAAGTCTCCCCAAGGTCTCAGGAGCCACTGGTGGGTTTTCAGGCTCCCTGTGCCCAGCAGAGCGAGGCCTCGCGTGGCCTCCTGGGGCCTGCCTGGCACCTCTGTAGAGGCTGCTCACTGGGGCTCATCTGTGTTCTTCCCATGACAGCCGTGGCTCTGGACCAGCTGACCGCCAGGAGCCGGAAGGATGTTCCAGAACACACCTCTGACTCAGATCAGCCAGAGTGAAAACCCGCGGTGAGATTTCTGTTTGAGGTCCCCAAAGCATCACTCCACAGACCTCACCCAAGCTCCCTGACCACGGTCAGACACCAGAGGGTGGCCGGGGTGGGGGTGGGGGGACGGGGGCAGGAGACGAGGGTCTGTGTGGGCCGCCCCTAGCTCAGCAGGCGTCTTGGTCGGGTTTGGTGGGTGGTGTCTGACCCTCCGACTGGGTGGATCGAGGGTTTCTTCTTGGCCCAAAGGACAAGCAGACGTGGTGGGGGATTCTGCCCGAGCCGTGGGCTCCGCTGGGGCCGGCTGGCTCTCTGATTGAGTGCGACGTCCCCCCAACAAAAGGGGTTCCACAGCAGTCAGCGTTCCTGTTCCCACCTCTCCTCTTCTCCCCGAGGCTCACCAGTCCATGCTCACACGCCCGGGCAGACGAACAGAAGGCAAAGGAAAACCAGGTCACGGGCTCATGGGGAACGGGGACGGGAGGAAGGGGGTCGGGGAGCATCGGCCGGGAGAGGGGTCCCTGACAGCGTCTGGGTGGCGGCGAAGCGGGCGCCTGGACCTGGACGTTGGCGGCGGGCTCCCCTCCTCCTGGGGGCAGGCTCAGAGGGCCAGCCAGTGCTGCAACTGCGGAGAGACCGGCCTCAGCGTCTGCCCGGGGCGGGCGGGGCGGGGAGGACCCGGGCCAGCTGGGGAGCAGCACAGAAGCAGCAGGAAACACCCCTTCCCTCCAGGACCCCGAGGACGTGCAGGCTGATCCCCATTGCCACCAACACCCCGAAAGGGCGAAGGAGCCGCCCCCAGGCGCACAGCCTGCCTGCAGCAGAGAGCTCACCGGGACCCTCGCCAGCCCCTGGCAGGCCGTTTCCGAGGGGAAAGGTAGGACTCAGGTCACCTAACACTGATGTGCCCACAGCGCTTCCTTCAAGAGAAGACGCCCTCAGCTAGCTGGGTGAGCTCCCTGGGGACAACGCGCAGTGCAGACAGAGCTTAGCAGAGCCGTGGCCTGTGCCTGCCAGGACCCAGACGCAGAGGCCAGCGGGAGCCGGCAGGGGCAGAGGACAGCCCGGCCCCGACCCTAACGCCAGACCCCGGGAGCCACGGCCCGCTGCTGCTCTGGGGCTCTGGCGTGGGGTCCTGCCCAGGGCCCTCCCCGCGGCCCCACCACGAAAGGCCCGGCTGCACCCACCTGGAACTGCCGGACGTCCCGCTGGGCCACCAGGTGATGCTCGTTCTCCGGCGTGAGGCCATAGGCCAGTCTCTGGGGGAGGGCGGGGAAGGGGGAGGCCTCAGTGAGGCTCAGTGAGGCCATAGGCCAGTCTCTGGGGGAGGGCGGGGAAGGGGGAGGCCTCAGTGAGGCCCAGGACACCCTCCCAGGGGCCCAGCACCCCCCCCCCCCGAGATAAGGGCCACCTGCTACTTGGCCCTAAAGTCCCACATGAACGGGGCCGGGAACACGTGTAGAATGTCGGCCATGTGCCGGGCCCTGTGCGAAGCACTGTCTCTTCCTTTAAGATCCGCATTCCAGTCCCCAGGTTACCAATGTGGAAATTGGGGTTTGGCGTCGGGTGTGGGGGGAGTCCGTCACCCCCACAGGAATGACTCAGATGCCCTCCCACGCTGTCCCCCGCCCCCCGCGGGCCCCAGCTCACCTCCCAGAGGGAGCCCCGCGTGCTCAGGAACTTGTAGACGATGTAGGCGGGCACCAGGGCCATGGAGGACAGTGCGACGCCCCACCCGACCCAGTTGGCCCAGAGCGGGAAGATGTAGTCATCGTAGGTGAGCGGCTTGAAGTTGATGATGCTCACCACCACCACAAACTGGGGTGGGGGGGGGGAGAGGGAGGGAGGGGAGGAATTGGAGGGAGGAGTGTGAGATGGATTACGGGGAGCGGAGAAGGCAGAGAAGGAGGGAAAAGAGAAAAGATTCAAGAAGCAAATGATGACAAAAAGGCAACGAAGACACAGGGAGCAAGAAAAGGAGAAGAAAGAAAGGTGACCTTGGAGCTGGGCCGGGCTGGGCACACAGCCGCCGGGGTCCTGGCCCCGGCTGGAGACCCCGGGGGTGGGCGTCCCCATGGTGTCAGCGGCCTGAGCGTCCCCGTGTCCTGCCCGCGTGGGCAGGGCTCTGCATCCCAGAACCGCCTCCCCTAAGAAGCCAGGATGTCCCCCCACCCCACCCCCGCACAGCACCCTCGCCCAGGACGTGCGCCCCCACACTACGCACCAAGAGGAAGGCGGGGCTCACAAACTTCCAGCACAGTCTCCAGTACAGGCCGGGCTTGAACCCCATCATCTGCTGGATGTCGTTGCTGAACCTGTCCACCCCTGAACACACACACGGACAGGCCTGTCACCGCGGCCCCAGAGCCCCGGCCGCCCCTGCTGCCCACCCCCAGGGCCCGGCCCAGGGCAGGGATGTCACCCACGTGCCCCCGATTCATTTCTCAGAGGGAGACAGGGCCCGGGGAGGGGCGGGCACGTGCCCAGGCCACCCTCAGGTCAGCCTGACTCCGAAGCCTGGATTTCCGCTCTTGTTCACGCTCTCGTACACGAGACTTCCCGAGTGCAGTCTGGAGGAGGGGCCCAGGCTCACCCCGAAACCTCTCCCCGGTTCGTAGGAAAGACCGCGAGCAGGAGGAACCCTGGGATGGGCCACGCGGGGAAGAAACAGAGGGACACGTGGGCACTCGGTATCGCCCCTCCCCGTCCCGCCGCAGAGCCGGGCGCCAGCCACAGCACAGGCCCCGCACCCTGAGCCTCAGAGGTGGGCACGGCCTCGGCTGAAGGACCCGTGCAATGTCTCGGACACGCACTAGCAGTCGCGCAGCGTTCACCCGACGTTCAGGTGTCACTGGGCCCCGGGCCTCCTGTCTGCTGGGCCTGGCGGCCCTGCTCTAGAATGAGTTACCTGGGAGCAGCAGCTTCCCGAGTTCCCTTTTACTTTTTACTTTTTAAAATATTTTTTATTGATTTTGCGTGTGTCATGTGAGAGTGAAACATCGATGGGCTGCCTCCTGCACGCCCCTCCCAGAGCTAGAGCCACCACCCCGGGCATGTGCCGGCCGGAAGGGAACAGGGACCTCTCGGAACATGGGTGAGGCTCGGCCGGAACCCGCCCCCCCGCCCCCCCGCCCCCCGCGCTGGAGCTCCTCTTTAAAAGTGGACACCGATGCCTTCGGGCCTTCGCGGCACCCGCTGAGGGGGGTTCACGCCAAGACGAGCCACCGGCCAGCGGCTGCCATGGAAACGGAAGGCCCTCTGCGCTGGGGTGAGACGTCGGCCGGAGCCCGGGGCCCAGCACGCACCGTAAAACCAGGAGACGCCGATGGCCTCCATGAGCACAGCGAACAGGATGGAGGTGCCCGCCGCGAACGTGTCCAGCAGGGTCAGCACGTAGATTCCGCCCTGGGCAGGGAGGGAGGAGCCTGAGGCCACGGCTGGCCATGCCACCGACGGTTACGTCCGTCACCACAGCCCGGCCCCGGCCCCTCTCGCCCAGTGAGGACGCGGGGGACAGGGTTGGGTGCTACTGTCCTGATGTCAGTATCTGCGTCCCCACAAAGGCCCTCGGAGTCACGGGCCTGAGGGTGGGTATTTCAGCCAGAAAAAGCGAGGTGGGTGTCAAGGGACTTTTGCTGCTCTCACACCAGGGGTGCCTGGAGGTCCTCGGGCTCAGAGGTGGGAGATGACAGCGGGGGGGGGGGGGGGGCGAGGGTAACCCTAGGGGTCGGGCCACAGGGTTGAGGGTGCTGGCCCCGCCCTGAGCTCATCTGGCCCCACCCACGAGGCTGGCAATGTCTGCCCGTCTGACCGCGTGGGAAGGCAGCCCCCAGGCCGGTGGCGCGGCGCAGCCCCTCACCTTGGTGATGCAAAACAGGGCCAGGAGGAAGGTCCCGAAGGTGACGCCGAACGTGAAGAGCTTCCGGTGTCGCTTCAGGACCTGGAAGTCGTCGGCCAGGCCCGTGATGACGGCCTCCATGCCTCCCATCTGCAGGGAGCCCGGAAGGTGGGCGCGGGAAGGAGGGCGCCCTGGGGCCTCCTGGGGTCTCCCACCGACCGCCTGGCCGCTCTGGGGAAATCGGCAGGCACTGCCCCCTCCCCAGCCAAACTCAGGACGCAGCACCGGCGGGTGAAGAGTGAGCGCCATCTCCCCTAATGAACAGGCCCGTCTCCTGCCCCTCGCTCAGCCCCGGGGTGCTGAATGCCCACAGGAGCATGAACGAAGCAAAATGCCCACCACCCAGGCAAGGTAATAGCGCACCAACGGGGTCTCCGGGAGGAGACGGCCGCCAGCGCGGAGCCCCAGAGCTGGGACTTCAGGCAGAGCTTCTGCCCGGGGTTCTGGCCGCCGAGTGGTCACCTCAGCTCCACCCTCAGCGAGAAGGGTCCTAGCCCACAGCTAAGGGCACATGTGTTCTATGGCCTCAAATGAGTCACAGTCACGTGATTGCCTAAGTGACACCGAGCCTGGGAGGGCAGACAGGCGCACGCAGGCACCAAGCTAGCCACGTGCCTGCCTCTCGCCCCTCGGCAGGCGTTTGCTCAGGGACATCAGGGTTCCTTCCTCAGACCCTTCTCAGCACCCTGCCCGGCGATGTCCCCACGGACAGGCAGAGAGGGAAACTCTCGGCCAGCCCCGCTCTGAGACTTCTTGTGAACGCCCAGGTTTGACCCTACGGGGCACACAGGTCTCTAAGGAAGGCAGGCGGTTTCATCCGACAGGTGCGTGAAACCAAGGCTCTGAGCCTCGAAGGAGGCCCCTGAGCCTGTGCTGGCTGCTGGTGACGGACAGTCACGGGAGGAGCCTGGCTGGGAGGAGGCGCCCTGCCCCGCCTGGTTCAGGGTCCCGTCTGCGTGGGGGAGGGGGTGGGCTGGCTCATCGGTGGTCACTCTGATTCCCAGGATGCAATGGGTTTCTATTGGTCTTGGCTTTGGCCTATGTCTTGCCTTTTTGAGTGAGGGCTCACTTCCTTGTTTGCATTTAAATAGGGCCTCTGGGACGGACTGCTCACTGGGAGTTTGAATGGTGGGACTTTAGGCTGAGTACTGTGTGTGTGTGTGTGTGTGTGCATGTGCATGTGTGCGTGTGCGTGTTGGGTCAGGCCCAATGGCGTGTGTGTGTGTGTATGTGTGTTTGTGTGTCGGGGCGGGTCCTGGGCAGGGTCACTCACTGAGCTGTCAATCCCCAGAGCCAGGAGCATGATGAAGAACACGACGGCCCAGAAGGTGGACCCCGACAGGGTGGAGATGGCTTCTGGGTACAGGATGAAGACCAGGCCGGCTCCTGCAAGAAACACCCAGGCCTCGTCACTGCTGGGACGGGGGTCTGAGCTGCAGGTAGGAGGGGAGCGTTGGAAGGCGCCGTGGGCCAGGCCAGTCCGTGGCACCTGGTCCGTCCCCGGGGGCAGACCAGAGGCAGCGCCTCACACCCTCCTCTGGCACGCCGTCAGCGAGCCTCTACTTCACAGCTCGTCGGGGCCACTCGAGGCAGCCCCTCCCAGGCCTCAGCTCCTCTGTGGCCACGAGAATATGGGGAACGGGAGGAAAGGACACAGGCCCCAGAGCCGGGGGACCTGGGGCAACTTAGCCTGAGTCTCAGCTTCCTCATCTCTAAAGTGGGTCTATTCACACTCTCACTCGTGAGAACTAAATGGAGGCATGTCGAGTGCTCCGCACGGGGGCTGCTGGCACAGAGCGGATGCTCCCAACGCTGTCCGGCTACACGCACGCAGAGGGCGGGCCTGCCACCTCCGCGGGGCCCGGGACTGCCTGCAATTCCCACGGACAGACTGCAAGAGGGTCCGTCAGGTGGGCAGGATGGAAACCTCCGCGTCCAGCCCTCAGTCCCACAGGCTGCAGAGCTGTGCAGCCGGGAGTGAGGCGGGTTTCCCAGCCCCGCTTCCCCGGCGCACTGCGTCTGCCCACCCACCTTCAGTGGCCACGTCCTCGATGTTGACCTTGTGCTCATGGGCCATGTACCCGAGGATGGAGAAGATGGCAAACCCTGAGACGAAGCTGGTGACGCAGTTGATGGTGCTGGTGAGCAGGGCGTCCCTGGGGGGGAAGAATCCCTGTTAGTTCAAGTCGCCTGACTCTCCCGACGCTGCTCAGGGACCACTGACCCCCTATGGGATCCGCGGCTCCAGACGCCTCCAGTGGCCTTGCCGTCCTGGGCCCAGGGCCCTGCCCTAACTGTGTGAGTACCTGCAGGTGCAGGAACAGGTCAACAGCTTCTGGATGAAATACTCTGAAACCAGAGCCTGGAATCAAATTCCGGTTGGGGAACTGAGTCACCATTTCCTTCCACCGACTTGCCATGGCTCCCCAGTGCCTCCCAACTTCTCACCCAGGCACCCGGGAGCTTAGCTAAGATGAGCCAACCTTTCTTGCAGGCTCATTTCCCATGAGCCCCTGATACGCACTCTTCAGACAAGTCAGACCAGTCAACTTGCCCACAAGCTATCACCTCCCTGCTTTGCTTCGGCTGTTCCCCACCACGCATGCCCCCCATCCTGTGTCTGCCGGTCACAGCCCTAACTGTCCTCCCTGCTCTCTCCAATCCCCCGTCAGAAGGCTGATCGCCCATTTCCTTAGCCTTCCTACAGCCTGCCCCCCGGGCACCCACTCATCCCACTCGGTCTGTCCTAGAGGGGTTGTGGGTCTGTCCTCAGCCTTTGATAGACAGCGATGGGGGCCCCATGTGTGCCCAGGTGCAGACTCTGATGCCCTGCCAGGCACTCACCGCTCATGCAACCAGCCTAGACATCCCACCCTTGCCTGCCTGGGCATCGGATGGACAAACGGACAGTGCTGCCTGCTCTGAAAGCCACACAGTGTCCCTCAGTCCCCGCTGCCCATCTCTTGGATCTCCCGGCACCAGTGGCTTCCACTTTCTCGTCGTCTCCCCCAGCATCTGGCTCAGAGGTGCCCTGAATGCAAATGAGTCCATCAGGACCCCACTGGCCATGTCGGCGCTCAGAGACACCCAGGTGGCCATTTCACAGAGGAAGAAATCCCAGGAGAAAAGCTGACTTGTCTCAGATCAGAGCCCCGCCTCCCATCCCTGCCACCGTCCATCTCCAGATTCAAAGCTTTCCAGAGCCGAGAGAAGGGTCTTACCTGTAGCAGTTGTTGTCAAATTTGTTGTAACTGGCAAATGCAATCAAGACTCCGAATCCAGCCCCCAAGGAAAAAAATATCTGAGTGGCAGCATCAATCCAGACCTGAGACGAGCAGACAAAAGCCATCACCCACTACTTCTGTGAGGAGGGCCCTCTCTCCCCGCCACAGGAGGCAGGGCGCCCCAGGGGTGCTCTGAGACCAGGGAAATGGGGTCTGAGCTGGCGATGGCCGCAGGTCTCCCATCGGAGCTGGCTCAGATCTCCAGGCTTCCAGCCAGGCGCTGGCATCACTCAGAAGATGGAAGGAGTAACCCCCGGCCCTAGGAGTCGCCCCTGTGTGGGCTGGGAGGAGCTGCCAGGAAAGAGACCCCCTTTCTGAAGAAGCCGTGTCCATAACTCCTGAGATGGTCATGGCCCTTTGCCCTCGCTCCATCTACACAGCCCGGGACGGCTAGTTTATGAACGTTCTTTACAATCAGGACATCAAGTTAAGTTCCTCCAGGGTCAGCTTCCTCATGACCACCCAAGACCAGGAGATGCTAGAGCAGGGGAGGGGAACGTCCGGCCCGCAGGTCGTATGAGGCCCTCGAAATCATTTGGTCTGGCCCTGCCAAGGCATTGGGGTGAGTTAATCAAGTGTTTGGCCGAGTACAGCAGGCTACATTTTAAGCTGATAATTCTGTATGGTCTGCGAACGAGGTGATAAATACCCATGGCTCTGTGCTAGAGGGCTCCCGGCCTCCGCGCCTGGTCATCTTGTCCAGGCTTCTGTGGGGAGCAGGGGGGCGGGTCTAGGTCTCCCTGTGGCTAATGCTGCCCCTGACACTGTCATCACGGGATGGTGGCAAAGGCCAGCGCTGGGGACTAAAGAGTGGAAATAGGACTGGGGTGTCTAGGTGGGTTGGGGGGCCATGGCACAGGGTAGAGGTAAAACCCCAGGACACCGCATTATTCCCTTGAAAAGCGGGGTCTACAAAGGCCCAACAGAACCGCAGAACCCCAGACCATCAGAGCTGGGCGGGCTGGTGGACACCTACGGGTGCAAATCCAACCGGCACCGTCAGGTGGAGAAGCCCCAGCCCAGCCAGGAAGGGTCCTCTCAGGCTACCCAGCAGGGCAGGGGCAGAGCTGGGGCCAGAGTTCCTATGGCTGCCTTCCCGAGGACCTCCCAGTCCCGCCTCGGGCGGGGTCCCTGGGCACTCACCGTGGCCTCCTTGAGGCGGTAGAAGTCGATGTGCAGGTAGGCGCTGATGCCGTTGGAGGCGCCGGGCAGCGTGATGCCGTGGACCAGGAGCACGAACAGCACCAGGTAAGGCAGCGTGGCCGTGATCCACACGACCTGCCGTGGACAAGCTCACCGTGAGCCTGGCTCTGCCCCCGGGGCACAGGCCTCTCCACTGGAGCCACGCAAGCATCCCCGACCCTCCTTCACACAGTGCACATGCCTCGAGCTCCACCTCCAGGCCTGGTCCCGGGCTGGACCCCAGCACAGAGTGAACAGAACCGAGTGGGCGTGGCAGCCACACTGGGCACAGCGCTGCCATCAGAGCTAAGGGCGTGAGGACAAAGACCAGGTTTTCACGGCACCTGACACCTCCTCCTCCACAAGCCGCTCTCCTGACCCATTCAAGTTGCCCCGGAAGAGCTAAGCACCCCCATCATCATACCCTTTTCCCTCCCTCCCCTCTCCTTTACCCTCATTCAAACACATCCTCCCAAGCTCACTGCCCAGGGAGGGGTGTGGCTGGGCAGAAAGCAGAACCTGGCCTTCCTTCCTCGCAGAGGGGCTGCCTTTGGGGCACAGAGAAAGTTCATTGTCCAGGAAACCCATAAAGCAGGAGATGCTCCCCAGACTAAAAAGAAGCCCCTCCCCCCTCCTGCCCAAGGTGGAGGAACAGAGAAGAAAGGTGGGGAGAGGGGAGGTTGTGGAGGCTTCCTCTCCATTCCTTCTCGCCTTTGACTACACCCTGAAACACTACGGGGGGTGTTATAGGTAAAAAGGTCAACGTTCAGGCCCTATTCTCAGAGTTTCTGACTTCACAGGTCCTCGGTATGTTTGGAAGCTCCCCCTGATGATGTAAATGTGCAGACAAGGCCACAGGTCACTGCTGCAGGCACATGGAGCCACAGGCAGGTGAAGGGAGCAGACCTGTGCTCGGGGTGGGGATCCCCTAACCCATGGAAGAGTCAGCAGAAACACTAGAGGACACGAGACTTAAGGACCAGACAGCCCCTCTGCCCAAAGCCCCGCCACGAGGCAGCCCAGGGGCCTTTACACATCTGTCGGGAGAAAACGGAAGCCCCGAGACAGGCCTGAGGGTAAGGTGCTTTGCACAAAAATGGAGATGCAGAAAGTAAAGTCATATGTTTCCCATAACTCTGTTCAGGGCTGGGATTTATCCTCCTCATCTGTCTTTCCCACCAGATCATGAGCTCCTGAGAAGCAAAACAGCCACCGTTTTCAAGCCTGTATCCCCAGCACATGCCACATATTTAAAGCAAAAGTTTGTTGGATGAAGGAGTGGACAGTTGTAAATGGATGATTGGATTGATGGATTAATAGATGGATTGATAGATGGACAGGTGGTTGGATGGGTGGATGACAGAATTGTTGGATGGGTGGATGGATGATGACTGGATGGTTGAATTGACAGTTGGGTAGATGGTTAAGTGGATAGCTGGATGGGTAAGTGAGTACATGGTTGAGTGGGTAGATAGATGAGTGAATGGGTCAGTAATAAATCAGAGGGTTAGTGAATGACTAAGTTAGTCAACGAGTGCATAAAGGAATAAATAAACAAATGACTCAGGGAGTAATTAAATGAACCAGCGGTTGTTTATATCTCCTGAGGGAAGCAACAGAGGAATTAGGCTCCTCTGTTTCAAGTTATCCAATTGTTCCCCCACCCCTCCCCTGGGACATGGGGGGTCTTTGCAGATACAGGCTTTAGATGGCTGTTTCTACCAGGGGCGTAGGAACAAGGAGGACAAATTGCCAAAAACAAACGAGGAGGAAAACATGCCTTAGAAAGTGAAGTCATTGCATCTGGACGGCCTCCCATCAATCCTGGATTTATTTTCCCAAATTGGCCTAACTCCTCGGCGACAGGCAGGGTATCTTCGCTGGGTCCTAACTGCCGCGTTCCCCTGCAACTCATGTCAACAGCTGCAGGTCCACTGCCCAGCCCAGCCAAACACCACTCCACCCACCAGAGCACCACATCCCTGGTCTGACTCTAAGGGGTCTCCCCTGGGGTCTGGAGGCAGCCCTGCACTGGCCATGCCTGAGGCTCCAACATGGATTGAGTTTCCCCAGGAACACACCAGGGCATGACTAAGCTGACCCTGACTGCAGTCAAGCATCAAGAAAGGGGAGTTTGCTTTGCCCACGCACATGTGTCCAAAGTAAACGATCGGAGTCTTGTTGGAAGTTCTCAGAATCGATGGCAGGGGTGTTCTGCTGCCTAAGAGCTTGTGTTGAGGGGGAGGCTCTCGGATCTTTGGCCAATGGCTTGCTCATGCTCATGTGCGCCCTGTCTGCACGCTGGGTGAAGGGAAGGGACCCTTGCGCTGTGTCAGCCCCACTCCAGGCTCCTCTGCTCCCAAATTTGCAACTTGCAGTGACTCTCTGGCCATGAGAAGCCAGACTTGGTTTATCTCCGAGCATGAGATGAAAAGAACAGTGAGGGCTCACTGGTTTCGGCAAGAGTCATCAGGTCCCAGGGGAAGACTCTGCTTTCTGTCACCTCAAATCCAAATTCTTCTCCACTGTGGTGTTTCTGTGGCTACAGGTTAGAATTTGCATGGTTCCAGGGTGCCGAACTCAACGGCTCATAATCCCAATGAGGAAGATCTAGGCTCCATAAGAAGAAGAGCTTTCTAATGAGCAGAGCTCTCTAAAGAGGAAATGAGCTGCCCGGGAAGGGGTGGAGGTCCCTGTCACTGCAGGTGTGTAAGCCTTGCTAGGATCCAGGCATGAGGCAAAGGATCGCCTAGGCCAAGGTGAGGGCCCTGCACCAGCAGCAGCAGCAGCAGCACCCAGGAGCATGTCAGAAATGCAATTCCCGCCTCATCCCTGCAGAATCACACTCTCAGGGAGGGACCCGGGCATGTGAGTTTTAACAAGCTCTCTGTGTGATTCTTATGAGCGTTAAAGGTTGAGAAGCACTGCTCAAGGTCACCTCTAAGGTCTCCCCTAACACAGAGATGATACAAGCTGCACGAATTTAACCTCCAGTGATTTCTCATTGGTGATCCCCTGAACTGGGGTTCAGGGACATTTGCACTAACAATGAAGACATCCTAAGATTCATGGGGCGAGGGGTACACACTAATATTACTTAAGAAAATGCCGAGCTGTAAATATTTTAGCCCATTTATCGTTCACACGCAAATGATGCTATTCCTCGTAACGGGGCCCGAGGGTCACTAAAGCCAGCCAGGGCCAGCCTGTGTTGACAAATTAGTGAGAAGACTTGGCTAGGATTACGCCTTGAACTCAAACGTTAACAAAAAGGATCTTTCTTTTAAAAACTCTAGAACTCGTTTGTTTTGGATTGGCCCAGCTTTCTCTCTCCCTGACCCCATAACTTTGCCAGAAGTGGAGAGGGTGTTGTGCCTTTTCCCATTCCCCAAAGTGCCCCTGCCGGCGTGGCTCAGTGGTTGAGCATCGACCTATGAACCAGGAGGTCATGGCTCAATTCCCGGCCAGGGCACATGCTGGGGTTGTGGACTCGATCCCCACGGTGGGGCGTGCAGGAGGCAGCTGATCAATGGTTCTCTCTCATCACTGATGTTCCTCTCTCCCTCTCCCTCTCCCTTCCTCTCTGAAATCAATAAAAATATATTTATAATATTTTTAAATAAATATATAAACAAACACACTGAGCACTGGCCAGGGGACTGATGACAGGGACAAAGAGGGATGAGGATCATTTATCGAGCAATTTCCATCTGCCAGCCCTGCACTGGGGACCCCTCACTCCATCTTCCCAACAGCCCTGGAGGCCGGCGCCATCAATACTTTGCAGGTGGGGACACTAAGGCCGAGGGAGCATCATTCATCCTGAGGTCACCCAGGAGAAATGGTAGCACCTGGACTCCAACCCAGGTGGTCTGACCTCCAGGCCACGTGCTCAATCACTCACTCAACTGTATACCTGAGACCCAGGTTTAACTCTGCCGCTGCTAAGGATCGCTATGAAACCCCGTCCCTCTCTCGGCCCCAGTTTCCACATTTCTACAAGCAGGTGGGCGTGGATGGCCCCTAAGTATCTTCCAGGTAGACATGTAGGTGCCGGCTTACTAGGCTTGTGGTTGCTACGAGCCAGGTCAGCCAAGGGCTGTGAGATGGGGAGGCAGGCAGGACCCCCGGATGGTGAGCCCGGCTCCCTGGGGGCTACTTCCTGACTCAGACCCCCACCCTCTGCCCTGAGGTGCTCCGTGGGTCAAGGTCACCGAGTGTGTGGTCTGGGGGAACCCCTTTCCCTGGTTCAGTGCACATCTCCCCCCACCGTCCCACACAGGGGCAATGGAGCCAACATCTTCCCAGGCACGGAGCGTGCGCGTGCCAAGGCGGGAAGTGTGAACATGTGCAACTCATTTCGGGCCGCTCTGCGGCTGTGGGGCCGGCTGCGGAACGCTCCGAGCCCTGCTCCAGAAGCAGTCTGGAAGAAATAAGCAACGCTCGCTCTGTCTGTCTCCCGGCCAGTTTATGCAAATAATTAGACCGGGCGCAGGAATGTCCTATGTGACGTCCCTCCCCCTGGGCGGGGGCCCTGGCGAAAACGGGGACTGTGGCTTCTGTTGACGTGTTTCCACGTGGGGGGCTTCGCGGGTGCCCACCCCTCGTGACTCCCCCCGGGGTGGTGACTCCTCCAAAGGTCCCTTTGCACAGAGGGACTGAGCACGCTCAGCTCCTTCTCCCTTCAGCATCACTCTCGCTGCAGACAACTCCCGCTCCGCCCTGGCCAAGTGCTAAACTGGGCGGGGCGGGCTCTACTCCTCTGGCATGGCTTAGGGAACTTAATCTACCAGCGCAGCGTTGGAAGCCTGGGGTGGCCCCACCCCCAGGCCAGGGGCATTAGTGAGGCTCCGACACCTTCAGCTCTTACACCTGCAGAGGCCAGGACAGCCCTTCTCCTGGGGCCCAGGCAAGGCACCGAGAGGCCGGACGAGGCCGGCCTGGACCTCCACACCTCTGCCTCTGCTCAGGCTGTTCCACCCATTGAAAACCCCTTCCCTCCACCCTGTCTCCACCTGCCCTGTCCTTAGAGACCTAGCCCAGGTGCCACCTTCTTGCAGACCCTCCCGGTAGGAAGAATTTCCTTCCTCGGCTAATGCAGCCTCTTACATTTCTGTGACATGAGGCCTCATGGTACGGAATACCTTCTGTATTGAGACAAAACACACGTAGAGATATAGGCGCTCTGCTAAAACACCAAGTCCACGGGCAGCTCTTCCTTTACACAACGTGCAACGCACCCTGTCACTGTCCGGCCTCCTCCTTCCTGTAAACGTGTTTGTGGAGACCCACTCAATCGGTTCAGTGAGTTTAAAAACCCACAGTTTGTATTCCTGCTAAAGTACAACCTGACTACCTGATGTGAAACTATCGCCAAGGTGAAGGTTCGTTTTAAAAAGCAAGATATACAATAGTATGTGACCATTAATGCGTATTTAATAGTTTGTGACTATTAATGTTCCGTTAAAGAGGGTCGCACATGATGTCTCCGGATAGAGACTCAAGAAACCACACCTATCTATGACACACATGACCTCTAAAGCAAGAAGAAGGAAACTAGCTTGTTAATTCTTTCATCACTAGTTCTAGCATCGAGCCTGGCACACAGTAGGTGTCCATAAATGTTTACTAAGTTGAACTGAATTCAACAGAACATTTCACGAAGGTCCTTCAAACTTATTTTTCTTCCACCCATTCTCCTTCGTTTCCTCCTTTCCTCATTAACCCTCCCTTAAACATTCACTGAAGAGCTACTCTGTGTCTGATGCTGGGATGGTGATGGTCCTAGCCTGGTTTTGCTCTATTCCAGAATTCCTCCCAGACTTGCATTCTATTTGAGTCCTTCCTTGGGACAGACACTGTGTCTCCAACTTGCTGATAGGAAGTTCTACTTCAAGCTCTTCTTGAGAGAGTTCATCTCCACTGGCTGTTGGTCCCCTGCTCTCAGGGGCATGACCAAAAACTCAAGGATTGTCAGAGAGAACTCCGACCCACCCACTTTCCAAAAATGTTGTCTATCTAATGAAGTGTCTCACAAACTCACGTCTACCTGATGATGACGGATGGTTGCCTGGTGACCTCCAATGCACCCACACCCCATCCCGAGACATTTCTTGGCCACGGGGACAATAACAACACGATACACCCAGAAGCTGGAAGAGATGCTTGCCTATCTCGGCTTGTCTGCTTGGAACACCCACTTAGAACTCGGCTGCCAGGCTGTGAGCAGCCCAAGCCACATGGAGAGGCGGTGTGGAAACACCCCAACATGTTCTGGCTGACAGCTCCCGCTGAGTCCCCAACCAGTATCAACTGTCATTGCGTGTTCGCTGTCTTGTACATGCCAGCCCAGCCAAGCCCCCACATACGTAGCCCAGGCAATCTCACAGAGAGTGGAAGAACCATCCAGCCGAGCCCAGTCAACCCACAGAATCAGGAGCGATGGTAGAATGGTTGGTATTTCACATCACTCCATCGTGGAGCGGTTTGTCACCCAGCAAGGGCTAAGCAGACACGGGGAAGAACAGCTCCCAGCTACATCCTCCTTCATGCAGTCAAGCTCCACCTGGAACCCCTGGGTCCACATGGGGTGGTGGTTCCCATGACACTGCTCAGCCCAAGAATCAACAGGGGTCATGACCTGAGTTTCCTCCACCCTGAGGGGCTGGCTACACGGGGAAGTGACCCTTAGGTTCCGCATGCCATCTCTGGCCAGGCCTTCCCAGGTCACCTAACCCGTGCTTCTCTCCCCAGGATGTCTGGACCCTCGGGGGCATGCAGCACTGTGTCAGAGAAGTACACAGCCCCAGGCCACACAGGTAGCCTCTAGGGCATTCTCTTTTCCTAAAGCATTCAGAGTGGGGTGACTGGCTTTATAGCGAGGCCATGGCTGTGTGCCCGAGTAGGAGGGACATCTGCATGAAGGGTCAGGCCAGAACTGAAGACCCATCAAACACAGCCAATGGGCTGCTTTTTGTGGCAGGCGAGCAACGGACTTTCCCCAGGCCCTTGGGGTGTCCTCAAAGGAGCTTCGGTGGAAAAGTGTGGGAGCCCTGGTCTACTTGTAGGCCCGACCCTACCGTTGGGGAGCCTGGGCGTGGGGAAGGGAAGGGATTTGTCCGAGGTCTCCCAGGGAGACCGGGCGGAGCTGGGAGCAAACCCAGGCTTTGTGCGTCCTGTTCCACCTTTTCTTTTCGCCAACTAACGGTGGCAGCTAGAAAAAATGGACTGTTTTGAGGCCGGCTGAACGAGAAGCAGAGGCGTTACCTTTCCTGACGTCTTCACGCCTTTCCAGAGGCTGAAAAACAGGACGACGACCACCACCATCAGACAGAGCAAGAGCTGCCACTGCGGCAGGCCGACGTCGTGGATGCCACCGCTCTCGTGGAGGTGCAGGACGCCGCGCCTGCCAGGAGGACGGGGACGGGGACGGGAAGACCCATCGGTCAGGGAGACACCCAAGGCCTGGGCCACAGGCCAGCCCCGAAGGTGCACCGTGAGGGAGACGGGTCCGGGCTGCCTGGCCGCGACCCTGCACCTTTGGGGACTGTTCTGTGCATCACAGCCTGGGCCCAGGACTGCCCTCGGGGCCAGCAAGTCACGTGGGAGACTTCCCATTGGGATCTAGTGGGCAGAGGCCAGGGATGCTGCTACAATCCTAAGTGCACAGCACGGTCCCCCCTCCCTCCCCTCCCCCCAACATAAAATGATGCAGCCCCAAATGTCCAAAGTCTCGAGT
Organism: Eptesicus fuscus; assembly: GCF_027574615.1. NCBI lineage: Eukaryota > Metazoa > Chordata > Mammalia > Chiroptera > Vespertilionidae > Eptesicus > Eptesicus fuscus. The sequence goes on from NC_072493.1 coordinate 1,430,150, forward strand.
TTGCGAAATCCTCGTCTGCGGCATAAAAACCAGGCCTTTCAGAATCTGAGGCCTTTCACAGTGGGCCCGGGGTCAGGGCATCCCCTCCCTCACCACGCCCTGCCTGTGGCTCCTGGCAATGGCCAGCCCCTGTCATCCCCTAATCACATTAGGCGCTCCTCGCTGCGGGCCCGAGCGCACTTCCCAGCCCAATTTGTCTGCTTGGCACACTTCTCATCCTGCTGGTCCCAACTCAGAAATGACGCCCTGACTTAGGCCCCTTTCCTATGGAGAGAGAGAGAAAGAGGTGGGGGGGTGGGCAGGGGGAACATATCTAAAATGACAGAACCAGAATCAGCTGCTGGACCCATCTGACTGCATTCTGCTTCGAATTGCTTTATGGGTTAAGTGTTGAATGCCTCTAGCATCCAATCAGATGGCAGAAATGCCCCCTACCAGGCCCTGGGGGTACAAGGCCAGACTCCGAGCTGATTCCCCAGCAAAGGAATGCAAACCCAGCCCCCGCTCCCAGCAGGCCAGGCCGGGGGGGGGGGGGGGGGGCTGTTAGCACATGCCGCTTGGGTTTGTTGCCGTTTTCCAGAAAGTTAATGAGAATGAAGCGGGAAGTACACGGTCCAGGCTTTCCGAAGTCTGCGGGCCAAACGGGCTGAGTTTCACTTGACATTTAAGTGTGGGTGTTGGTGGGCGGTAGGGCAGAGGGGGCGTTCCCCCTCCCCCAGGATCAGGCGTGGGGGGGGGGGAGAGGTTCCCTGTGGCCGGGTGTGCTCCCCAAGGGCGCCCTCTGACAGAGAAAGGGATGAGCCTCAGGGTTGCTGTTAGCTGCGAGCTGTCTGGCTTCGGGCGGGCGGGCGTGGAGCCTGCAGAGAATAGCGGTTTTGTTTCCTTGAGTGATGGGTGCAATCCCTCAGCTTAAATGCGCACAAGATGGCAACAGCGCTGGCCAGCAGGCGCAGAGGAAAGAGCGACCGCTAACCTCCTCAGGGTTGGCACTCCGAGTCCTGCTTGCTGGTCCCCAGACTGAGCGGGGATGACTTTTAAAGCAGAAACATCTGGCTAACAGGGCCATGTGCCATTAAAAAAAAATCCAGAGGCAGCCGTGGCTTGGTGACTTGGGAGCTCGCGAAAGCAGGCTCCAGGGCGCGGGATGGACTCTGTCACCCCAGAGGGTCCTGCACACCTGCCCCCAATGCACCCGAGGCAGACTGGCAGGATGAGGAGGGCAGGAGGGAGGCCGGTGCGCGGGTGAGGGCCTTCACTCAGACAACCTGGGCTCTGGTCCCAGCTCTGCCTCTTACCTAAAAACTGGGCCTCCACATGCTGACCTGTGAAATGGGAATAACTACCGCCAGCATGAACTGCGAAGACTCAATGGCCTTGGATGGGAAGGCACGCTTGGTGCCCGGCTCATGGTAGCTATGAAGCTTGGGGCGGTGCTTAACAAAAGAGGGGAGCGAAGGGGAGGGGAGGGGAGGGGAACTCTGCAGAGCAGAAAGCTGCTAAAATAGCCTTAGGTTCTGCTTCCACTCCATCGCCCAGTCCCTTCGGCCCCGCGCTGCAGGGTGCCATCTGTGCCCACAGCTGGGCCTGGGGACGTGTCTGGGCGCTGTCTCCCCCCAACTCTCCGCACCAGAACCCCAGCTCCTCCCACTGCCTTGTCCAGGGCTGTGCCCTCGGCTCCTAGCCCAGGGCAGTGCCCGTCACCGAGGATGGCCGCGTGCCCCTCCGCCCGTGGTTTCCCTTAGCGTTCGGCTCCGGTCCCGCCCAGCACAGGGGGAGGGCGCGGGGGAGGACTCACTCGTAAAACTCCGCTGCCGGCGTGAACTTGTACTTGGAGTACTTGGTGTGGTTGCCCAGCATGGAGGCGTTGAGGAGCTTGGGGTCGGTGCAGTTGGGGCTGTTCCAGGGGTGGCCGCAGTCGGTCCAGGGCAGGCGGAAGGTGAACGAGGAGAAGAGGTAGTAGAGGGACCAGGCGATGATGACGTTGTAGTAGAAGCCGACGTAGAGGGCGATGAGGATCACGGCGTAGCCGACTCCTGGGGGGGGGGGGGGAGCGGGCAGAGCGGCTCAGCAGGGTTTCCCCAGGCCCAGCCCAGAGCCAGCTCTCCTGGGGGGCTGACTCCAACCACTGCCCCACCCGGCCCACACCTTTCTTTTTCTGTCGAAGATTGTCACAGCCCCACCTGTCTCTCCGAGGCACCCACACCCCTTTGCCGAGGGCTCTCTCTGGCCCATGGAGTCCCCTAGGCCCGCACATCGGGCAGGCCAGGCGTGCCAGGGCCTTATGTCCCCATGGAGCATCAGGGCCCCAGCTCCCTCGCCTTGGGCAGGAGACACTGAGGCGTGGGGGTGAT